>NW_007737976.1:12832-19595 GCF_000696425.1 Galeopterus variegatus
GAGGCTTTGAATTGGATGTTTCCTTCTCCATGAAGCACTTTTCACCCACATTTCTCATCTTCTTCAAATACTTAATTCAACGTCACCAACTCAATGAAACCTGCCCTGACCACTCTAAAATTGCAACCTTCTCCACCACTGATACTACCAATCCACTTTACCTGCTTTCATGTTTCCCTTTATATAATATTTATCACCTTCTAATATGTTTTATAATTTATTTATTTTATTACTTATTGTATATTTTCTATTTCCTTTAAGAATAATAAAACTCAAAAAGGTGGGGATTTTGGTTGTATTTCACTAATGTATTCTAAGATCCTGGAGTTGTGCTGGTATACAGTAGGGATGCAATAAATATATTTTGAATACCAAATAAATGGAATATATTCAGACAGAGTAATGATACTATTTACAAAAATTTTAAAAATCTATGAAAATATTATAAATTGTGAATACACATTTGTATTAGTAATATACAACCTTCTAAATCTATGAGAACAATCAGACAACCTTAAGCACATAAACATCCAAATTATGAATATTCCTGAAGGGGAGGAAAAGGGAAAAGGCACTGAAAATCTTTTTGATGAAATAATAGCAGAAAACTTCCCAGATATTGGGAGAGATATGGACTTTCAAATCCAAGAGGGCAAAGATCCTCAAACAGATTCAATCCAAAAAGATGCACTCCAAGACACATTGTAGTCAAACTGTCAAAAGTCAGAGACAAAGAAAGTATCCTAAAAACAGCAAAAGCATCACGTCACCTTTAAGGGAGTCTCCATCAGACTAATAGCAGATTTCTCAGCACAAACCTTACATGCAAGAAGAGAGTTGGATGATATATTCAAAGTACTAAAAAAAACCTGCCAGCCAAGAACACTATACCCAGCAAAGCTATACATTAGAAATGAAGGAGAAATAGTGTCTTTCCCAGAAAAACAAAACTGTGGGAGTTCACCACAACTGTGGTGAACTGTGGGTAGTTCACCAGTCCTACAAGAAATCCTCAAGGGAGTCNACATTAGAAATGAAGGAGAAATAGTGTCTTTCCCAGAAAAACAAAACTGTGGGAGTTCACCACAACTGTGGTGAACTGTGGGTAGTTCACCAGTCCTACAAGAAATCCTCAAGGGAGTCTTGCATCTGGAGTCCAAAAAATGGTAATTACCACCATAGATACACAAGAAAAAACAAAACCCATTGGTAGAGCATGTATGCAAATAAGAAAGAGAGATAAATTTTATCTTACAACATCAAAAAACCAACAAACAATGAAAACAAAGAATAAGAGGGAAAGAAAGGAACAAACAATATTTAAAACAACTATATGAAAATTAATAAAATACCAGGGTAAGACAATACCTTTCAATAACAACCCTAAACATAAATGGATTTAATTCCTCATTCAAAAGACATAGACTGGCTGAATGGATTAAAAAACTAAACCCAACTATATGCTGCCTACAGGATACTCACCTCATCTGTAGACTCACACAAACTAATAGTGAAGGAATAGAAAAAGATATTCCATGTAAATGTAAACCAAAAAAGAGCAGGAGTAGCTATATTATATCAGATAAAATAGGCCTGCATCTGGAGTCCAAAAAATGGTAATTACCACCATAGATACACAAGAAAAAACAAAACCCATTGGTAGAGCATGTACGCAAATAAGAAAGAGAGATAAATTTTATCTTACAACATCAAAAAACCAACAAACAATGAAAACAAAGAATAAGAGGTAAAGAAAGGAACAAACAATATTTAAAACAACTATATGAAAATTAATAAAATACCAGGGTAAGACAATACCTTTCAATAACAACCCTAAACATAAATGGATTTAATTCCTCATTCAAAAGACATAGACTGGCTGAATGGATTAAAAAACTAAACCCAACTATATGCTGCCTACAGGATACTCACCTCATCTGTAGACTCACACAAACTAATAGTGAAGGAATAGAAAAAGATATTCCATGTAAATGTAAACCAAAAAAGAGCAGGAGTAGCTATATTATATCAGATAAAATAGGCTTTAAACCAAAAACTATGAAAAGAGACAAATAAGGTCATTACATAATAACAAAGGAATCTATCCAGCAAGAGGATATGACAGTCATAAATATATATGCACCCAACATTGGAGCACCCAGGTATATAAAGGACCTATTAGACATAAAGAGAGAGATAGACCCAAATACAATAATAGTTGGGGATGTCAACATCCTTTCACGAACGTGGGATTGATCATCTAGGAACAAATCAACAAAGAAACACAGGATTTTTTTTTTTAGGCCAATGAACTCGGCAGATGTCTACAGAACATTTCATCCAAGAACTACAGAATATACATTCTTCTCATCAGTGTATGGAACATTCTCCAGGATAGACCACATGTTAGGTCACAAATGAATTCCCAATGAATTTAGAAAAATTGAAATTATTTCAAGTATCTTGTCAGACCACAATGAATTAAAACTAGAAATAAATAACATGTGAAACTTTGGAAACAATACAAATACCTAGAAATGAAACAATATGCTCCTGAATGACCTATGAGTCAAAGAAGAAATTAAACAGGTAATCAAAAAATTTCTTGTAAACCAATGAAAATAAAGACACATCATACCAAAGCCTATTGAATACTTAGGAACATGAAATACTGCAAAAGCTGTATTAATAGGGAGTTTACTGCAATGAATGCTTACATCAGAAGATTAAAAAGACTTCAAAAAAAACATCCTAATGTTACACCTCAGAGAACTAGAAAAACAAGAACAATCCAATCCCCAAAGTAGATGGAAATATATGATCTAGATCAGAGCAGAACTAAATGAAATGGAGATAAAAAAATGATTCAAAGATCAATGAAACAAAGGTTGTTTTTTGAGAAGATAAACAAAATAGGGAAACCATTAGCTAGACCAGCTAAAAAAAGAGAAGAGAAAACCCAAATGACAAACAGCAGAAATGAAAAAGGAGACATTACAACCAATACCACAGAAATACAAAGAATCATTAGAGCCTAATAAGAACAATTATATGCCAACAAATTTGAAAACCTGGAGGAAATGAATACATTTTTGGACACATGCAAACTATGAAGACTGAACGAAAAATAAATAGAAAACTTGACCAGACCAATAACAAGTAAAGAGATTGAAGCAGTATTTAGCAGTCTCCCAACAAAGAAAAGCCCAGGACTGTTTGGCTTCACTGATGAATTTTACTAAACCTTCAAAGAGGAATTATTACCAATCCTTTTCAAATTATTCCAAAAAGCTGAAACAGAGGCCATCCTCCCAAACTTATTCTATGAGGCCAGCATCATCCTGATACCAAAACCAGACAAAGATACAACAAAAAAGAAAACTGCAGGTCAATATCCTTGATGAACATTGATGCAAAAATCCTCAACAAAACACAATAGCACATGGGAAAGATTATATGTTATGATGAAGTGGAGTTCATCCCAGGGGTATAAGAATGGTTCAACATACTCAAATCACTAAATGTGATACACCACATCAACAAAATCAAGGTAAAAAATGATACGATTATCTGAATAGACACAGAAAAAGCATTTGACAAAATTTAACATCCTTCATGATAAAAATACTCAACAAACTAGGTATAGAAGGAATGTATCTCAACACAATAAAAGCCATATATGACAAACCCACCAGCAATATCATACTGAATGAGGAAAAGATAAAAACTTCTCCTTTAAGAACATGAACAAGACATAAATGTCCACTCTAACCACTCCTATTTAACATAGTATTTGAAGTAATAACCAGAGCAATCAGACAAGAGAAAGAAATAAAGGAAATCCAAATCAGAAAAGATAAGTCAAATTGTCCTTATTTGCAGTTGACATGATCCTATATATATAAAAAGCTAGAGACTCCACCAAAAAACTGTTTGACCTGATAATTCAGTAATGTTGCAGGATACAAAATCAACATATAAAACTCAGTAGTGTTTTAATACTCCAACAATGGACTAGCAGAAAAAGAAATCACGGCCATTTACAATAGTCACCAAAACAAAACAAAACAAAACAAAAAATCTAGAAATAAATTTAACCAAGGGGGTGAAAGATCTCTACAACTAGAACTACAAATCACTATTGAAAGAAATTAAAGAGGACACAAAAAGATGGAAAGACATCCCATGTCTGTGGATTGGAAAAATTAACATTGTGAAAATGTCCATACTACCCAAAGCAATCTATAGATTCAATGCAATCCCCATCAAAATACCAATGACATTCTTCACAGAAATGGAAAAACAATTCTAACATTTACATGTTGTAACAAAAGACTCCAAATAGCCAAAACAATCCTGAGCAAAATAAAATAAAATAAAATAAAATAAAATAATAAAGCCAGAGGCATAACATTATCTGACTTCAAATTATTCTACAAATCTATATTAACCAAAACAGTGTGGTACTGGCATAAAAACGGACATTCAGACCAATGAGACAAAATAGAGGCCAGAGGCATAACATTATCTGACTTCAAATTATTCTACAAATCTATAGTAACCAAAACAGTGTGGTACTGGCATAAAAACGGACATTCAGACCAATGAGACAAAATAGAGAACCCAGAAGTCAATGCACATACTTATAGCCAACTGATCTTTGACAAAGGCAACAAGAACATGCATCAAAGAAAAGATTGCCTCTTCAATAAATGGTGCTGGGAAAACTGGGCATCCATATGTAAAAGAATGAAACTAGACCTATACTTCTCAGTATATACTAAATTCAACTAAAAATAGATTAAAGATTTAAATGTAAGTCCTGAAACTATACAACTCCTAGAAAAAAACAGAGGGAAACACTTCAGGATGTAGGCCTGGCAAAGACTTCATGAGTAAGACCCCCAAATAACAGGTAATAAAATAAATAATAAGCAAATGTGATTATATCAAACTAAAAATCTGCACAGCCAAAGAAACAGTTAACAGAGTGAAAAGACAACCTATAGAATGGGAGAAAATGTTTTCAAACTATGCATCTGGCAAGGGATTAATATTCAGAATGTACAAGGAATTCAAACAATTTAACAGGAAAGAAAAAAGTAACCCAATTAAAAATGGGCAAAGGAGCTGAATAGCATTTCCCAATGGATGATATACAAATGGCCAACAGACACATGAAAAAATGCTCCACATCACTAAGCCTTAGGAAAATGCAAATCAAACCACATTGAGATATCATTTCACCCAAGTAAGACTGGCCATTATCAAAAAAGATAGAGAATGACAAATGCTGGAAAGGATGTGGAGAAGCGGAAACCCTCTTACACTGTTGGTGGGTTGGACTGTAAACTGGTGCAGCCATTATGGAAAACAGTATAGAGATTCCTCAAACAACTACAGATAGAGCTGCCATGCGATCTAGCAATCCCACTGCTGGGTATGTAGCCAAAGGAATGGAAATCATCATGTCACAGGGATACCCACGCTGACATGTTTATTGCATCTCTATTCACAATAGCCAAGATTTGGAACCAATCTAAACATCCATCAATGGATAGCTGGATAAGGAAACTGTGGTATATATGCACCATGGAATTCTACTCAGTCATGAAAAAGAATGAAATTCTGCCACTCATAGCAACATGGATGAACTTAGAGAAACTTATGTTAAGTGAAATAAGCCAGGCACAGAAAGAGAAAGGTCTCATAAGTGGGACCTACTAAATAAGTAAAGAGAAAAAAAAAAAAAAGAGAAAAAGAAAGAAAGAAGGAAAGAAACCCAACAATCGCAAAAATACTTCGAACTTTCAGAAGGAGAGAACAGAACTGTGGTTACTGGAGGTGGGAAAGAGGGAGAGAAAGGAGGATTAGTGAGAAGTTGGTTAATGGACACAAGGAAGGATTATGTTTTGTAATGACTATTGTACTAATTATCCTGATTTGATCACATACTGTACATAGGTATTGCCATTTAACTTTGCACCCCACAAATATGTAGAATCAATTATGTTTCAATAAAAAAATAATGTGTGATCTGTATATGGTGGTGTTATTACTCTGTATACTTGTCTGTATGTATACATTTTATCATAATAAAAATTTTAAAATTAACAAAATAGGAAATGTGAAAGTAGGTACATCTAGTGCTGACACCTTTTTAAAGAAAGTTAACATGAGAAGGTGGCAATAAAGTGAAAGATAGAGAGGATGTAGGGATTGAGGGAGGATATTATTTTTTAAGATAAAAGACTTGGACGTGTTTGCTTACTGAAGGGTAGGGGGGAGGAGGGAGAGGAGAGCAGGAGAGAGAGGTTGAGGATAAAGGAAGGGGAAAAGTTGATTAAGACTTTAGAGGAGAAGAATGGGAGACATGGCTTCATGACCACAAAAATACTGTGGCGCCATGCTGGTAAACTGGCTCTCATTCGTTCATTTATTCATTCTCTCACTCAGTCTTTCAATCAACATTTATTATGGGCCCACTGTTGGATGGATTTCAGCTTCTCTGTAGAGGATTCTCAGCAGAAGGAGTTCATCCAGGAAGAACCAAGATTCATTCAATGTCCACAGGGTACATAATGTGTTTTTGGAAGAGTTTGAGAAAGGTTTGAGAATGGGGACTTCAAGGACTAGACAAAAAAAAAAAAAAAAAAAAAAAAAAAAAAAAAAAAAAAAAAAAAAAGGAAGGAATCATAGTAAAGAGAACACAGAATTTTGGAGAGAAATTACGAGCCCCATGAAGACAGGAAACAGGATCACC
>NW_007737976.1:20470-21862 GCF_000696425.1 Galeopterus variegatus
GATCCTCAGAATAAAACAAAGGTTCTGGTCTTACTCAAAGGGGATTCTACCCACTATACCTTTCCATCCAGTCTCTACCCCTTGGCCCTGCCCAGGTGGATCCCTTGTCGCGCACAGAATTTTGGAGAGAAATTACGAGTCCCATGAAGACAGGAAACAGGATCACCCTGACTGGTTGTTGTAGGTGAATATTTGCCTATTGATAGAATGAACTGGCTTAGTGGTCTGTGCCTCAACTTGGTGGGACTTGAGGCAACGGGTGTGAAATGTGATCTGGCATTCCTTGGTGCCCACCGTGCCCTACTGCTTGTGAGGCCTTAACCCTGTTACCTTTTTCAAAGGTCTTACCCACCAAATCATGTCCATGTATTTGGGGGTAGGAGTGAAAAACAAGTGGCACCATCCAGTTAGAGTGAAAAACCTGAAATGTAATTTGTTCTTTGTTTGTTCATTTGTTTTTGCAGCAGGCTGGTACAGGGATTGAACCCTGGGACTTGGTGTTATCAGCACCATGCTCTAACCAACTGAGCTGACTGGCCAGCCAGTTTCGTTTTTTTTTAAATTGTGGTAAAAAGCATGTATCATAAACATTACAATTTTAACCATTTTTAAGCAGTTAAAACTATTATATAATCCAGCAATCCTGCTTCGGGGTATATATCTGAAAGAATTGAAAGTAGGGTTTCAAAGAGATGACGAACACCAATCTTCACAGCAGGATTATCCACAGTAGCCAAGAGGTGGAAGCAACCCAAGTGTCCATTGATGGATATATGAATAAACAAAACGTGGTATACACATACAATGAAATGTTATTCAGCCTTAAAAAGGAAATCCTGTCACATGTTACAACACGAATGGATATTGATGACATTATGCTAAGTGAAATAAGTCAGGCACAAAAAGACAAATACTGTATTATTCCACTTATATGAGGTATCAAATACATAAATATAGAAAGTGGATTGGTGGTTACCAGGTAGTGGGGGGAGGGACAGTGGAGAGTTGTTTAATGAGTGTGGTTTCAGTTCTGCAAAATAAAAAAGCTCTGGAGGTCTGTTTCACAACAAGGTGAACATACTTAACTCTGCTGAACTCCTGTTATATAGCAGTTCTAATTTTTTGAAGAATTGACATACCGTTTTTCATAGCAGCTGCACCATTTTATAATTCTACCAACTGTGCACAAGGGTTCCAATTTCTCCACATCCTTGATGATGCTGTTATTTTCTGATTTTTTTATAGTAACCTCTAGTTGGCATGAGGTGATATCTTACTGTGGTATTGTGCCTTTCTCTGACAACTAGTGATGTTGAACATCTTTTAATATGCTTGTCGGCCACTTATATATCTTCTTTTTTTTTTTTTTTTTTTTTTTTTTTTTTTTTTTTT
>NW_007737976.1:22521-23438 GCF_000696425.1 Galeopterus variegatus
CAAAGGAGCAAGAATTAGACATAGGTTACAGCTTGTGTTACAGCGCACTGACAATGTCTTTAAGGCCATCCACTGATGTCCTCAGTCCTGGCACAAGCAAGCATTTCTGAAAGTGTTCTTGGTTGTTTACAATATTTGCATAGTCTAGCATTCAGGACTGTTATAAAATAGATTTTTTTTTTAAAGTCAAGTGTTAGGTTCACAACAAAATTGATCAGAAAGTACAGAGGATCCCCATCCAACTTCTGCTCCTCTGCCTCCTGCTCCCCCAGCATCCCCAACTACCAGCATCCCCCCACTAGTGGGGTACATTTGCTATAATCAGTTAACCTAAACTGACAAATCAGTATCCCCCAAAGTCCATAGTTTACATCAGAGTTCACTCCTGGTGTTGTATATTCCATGTTTTCTTCCATTGTGGTAAAAATACATCACATAAAATTTACTGTAGTTCACTAGCGTTAAGTATATTCACATTGTTGTGAAAGAGATCTCCAGAACTTTTTCATCTCACGAAACCGAAACTTCGTATTCTTTAAACAACAACTCCCTTTTTCCTCCTCTCCTCACCCCCTGGGTAATTGTCATTCTACTTTCCATTTCTACAAATTTGACTACTTTAGATACCTCATAGAAGTGGAATAATACAGTATTGGTCTTTTTCGTGACTGGCTTATTTCATTTAGCATAGTGTTCTCATGGTTCATCCATGTTGCAGCATTTGGCAGGATTTTCTTCCTTTTAAGGCTGAATAATATTCCACATTTTGTTTATCCTTTAGTCTGTTGATAGACTCTTGGGTTGTTTCCACCTCTTGGCTATTATAGATAATGCTGCTATGAATGTGAGTGTTCGGATATCTCTTCAAGACCCTGCTTTCAATTATTTTAAATATATACCTAGAAGTAGGATTGCTG
>NW_007737976.1:24413-31354 GCF_000696425.1 Galeopterus variegatus
AAAATACTTTATAGAGTATATTTTCATAATAAAAGTTTCTAACCCACCCCTATTTCAAACAATAAAATGAAAAGAATATTTCTTTGAGCCATGAAATTGTATCTGTGTTATATGCAATTTAGCTTGAAGGGAATTATAAAAGGTGCAAAATAAAAACATGAAGATGATTTTAAACAAGAAAATAATAGTTACTTAGATTTATTGAGGATTTACTGAATCCCAGGCATGTAGAGTTTGCAAACATTTAATTATCACAAAATCTCTGTGAGATAAGTACTACTATGACCCCCATTTTACAGACAGTTTCAGAGAAGGTAGGTAAGTAACCCAGGATTAAATAGCCCTGAAGAGGTGGGACCAGGATTCAAACCTAAATAGTCCATCCCCTGAACCAGTTCTCCTCACATCAGTGTGATCCCACCCCTCCAGGAGGAAGTGTGGAAGAATTGCGTTCCTCCATCAGGGGCAAAGACTAAAAAATAACTGGGAAATAATGGTCTTTATGTAGATGAAGAATTGTGATTTTTCTCTTCTTAAAAGGAAGTGACAAATTATTTTGAGGTGGAAGAAAGATTCATACATAAATTCATAAATATGTGAGGTCTTCAAAAAGTTCATGGAAAGAATCGTATTATCTTTCACTCCATTTTTCACAAACTTTTTGAAGTATTCTTGTATGGTATTTCTGGAGAAAAGTTCTGCATGTAAGAAGTCCAAGACTTGAGATTTTCCTTAATACTCTCACCTCCATATCCCATCACAGAGATGTCAGGTGTTCTTTTAACCTCTTGATATATAAGCACACACATATATCTCAGAGGAAATAGTGTGGTGTAATGGGGAAAAGCCTGGAATCGTTTCCAAATACCTTCCTTTCTGAGCAGAGCTCAGTGGTTTAAAATCATTACCGATTTTGTAAGACAGTGGGGTTCAGTGTAGTGGTTGTGAAGCCAGGCTGCCTGTGTTTGAGTCCAGATCTTCTACTGCTTGACTGTATGACCCTGGGCAAACTATATAACCCATGCATGCCTCAGTGTTCTCATCTGAAAAATGGGGATAAATAATAGCAATGTACTTCATATAGTAGTTGGGAACATCAAATGAGTCAGTATATGAAAAGCCCTCAGCACGGTGCCTGGAACATAGTGCTATTTCAGTTTACCCGATGACTCAGAGGGCAGAATGGAGAGCCATGGAGAATTATTTCCAGGCAATGAAACCTAATAGTGTCTGCCTGGCTGGATTTTGAAACTGCTTTGGAC
Source organism: Galeopterus variegatus (assembly GCF_000696425.1). NCBI lineage: Eukaryota > Metazoa > Chordata > Mammalia > Dermoptera > Cynocephalidae > Galeopterus > Galeopterus variegatus. Next base: position 25,676 of record NW_007737976.1, read on the forward strand.
TGACAACTCCTTTTTACTTTTCCTTTCCCTCTTTTTAGAATGGGAATGTCTACAAACATCCCTATGCCTGTACCATCTTTGTATGTTGGGAGCAGATAACTTGTTTCTTTAGTCTTATGGGTCCACAGATGGAGAAGAAATGTGCCCCAGGGATTACACTTCATAGATTCTGAGCCTCATCTATACCTAATTTAAATGATAATGAGAGTTGGAACTTTTGGACTGATGAGATTTAGGTGGGATTTTGATGCCGTAATAGGATAAAACTTTTGGGAACCCTGGGATGGGGTGAACGTATTTTGTATGTGGGATAAACATGAATCATGGGGGCACTGGTGACCTGAGGTGGGCAGAATTTTGTTCCCCCATGATCTCTGCTCCTTGTGTTAGTCCTATAGTTATGATACGTGGCAAAAAGAACTTTGCAGGGCCAACCCGGTGGTGCACTGGAGAGTGTGCTGCTTGGGAGCGCGGCGGCGCTCCCACCGAGGGTTCGGATCCCATGTGGTGACTGGTTCTTGCTCACTGGCTGAGTGTGGCGTGGGCACAACACTGAGGGTTGCGATCCCGTTGCTGGCCAGTAAAAAAGACAAAAAGGAAAAAAAAAAAAAAGAACTTTGCAGATGTAATTAAGGTTGCTAATCAACTGACCTTAAAGTAGGGCAATCATCCTGGGTTATGCAAGTGGGCCAGAGGTAATGATATGAGCCTTGAAATCACAAGAGGAAGGCAGAGGGGAAGTCAGAGGGATTTGAAGTATGAGAAGGACTCAATTCACCATTGCAACACCCTGACTTCTGCCTTGTGAAGTCCTAAGCAGTGTACCCAGCCAAACGTGCTGGGCATCTGACCTTCAGAACTGTGAGATAATAAATAAGTATTGTTGCAAGCTGCTAGGTTTGTGGTAATTTATTATGGCAGCAATAGAAAGCTCAAACACCAGATATTAATTATTCATGTTAAAAACAGTAGAACATTTTCTCCAAATGAAATATATGAATCACCACAGATTCCTTTGGCCAAATTCGGGGCAGGGTGTGACTCTATTGAGCATCCCTCCCATGCAGCCCCTGAAAGCACCTGCATAGATTCAGGTGTAGACGTCCCATGAGTGAACCTGTCTACTGACCTCAACACTACTACAGTGCAGAGTGTTTTCTGTTTTATTTTTCCTTGCTCCCACTAAACTGTACACTCAGTGAGGTCAGGGACCATTTATTTTTACTTTCCATTCTCCTGGAGCAGCACACAGTGTTGGCACAAGGTAGGAACTTGATAAACATTGTTTTGAATGCATGCTAAATGAATTTGACAACTAATGTCTCTAGAGGATGTGGGTAGAGGCAGAACAAGGGACCAGAGGCAAAGCAGGGACAAGATAGGGGAAGAAACAATTTGCAAGGACAAAGGAATGGAGAGTTTAATACTTGTGTAATTATTGTTGGTTTAGAAAGATTTCCTTCATATATCTCTCCTACCCGCACCGCCAGCAGTATTAATTTCGGGAAGTAGACTGACCATTGCATAAGTGGCTTGTGAAATATTCCATCGTAGCTCATATTCCCAACAAGTTGAATAAATAAGTTTGTGTGTAGTTTACCCCCCAAGGACACTTCTCCTGGCTCTCCCACAGCTAGAATCAGAATTGGTGTTTGGTAATTGCGTGGCGACTGACTTTGTTCTCCCTCTGGGAATGGAATGCCCCATGGCTGGTGCTGCCCATGAGGAGAGGAGCTGGCAAAGAGACTGGCGCAGGCTTCTAGAGGATCATCACTTCAGACAGTCCAGGGACCTCGTGCAAGCTCCAGGAGCCTGGGGATGGCCTCTGAGGCTCAGCAGAAGGACACCAATAGCTGGTTATGCCTCAAGTCAAGCCAGTGGCATAGGGTGTGAAGTCCTCTGCAAGCCACCAGGAGCATGAAGCAACTGGGAGCAGCCATGAACACACACACACACACACACAGACACACACACACACACGCACACGCACACACACACACACACACACGCACACACACACACACACACACTCACCTAATTTTTATGAAGACTGGCTCTATCTTGAAAGCCAATTAAATAAATGCCAGCCCATTTCTCTATTCCCAGAGCAGTTCTTGCTATTTTGGTCACTGTAATTGAGAATAAAAATAATCTCTGCCGTGCCTGAAAAACAGCTACCAGCCACTCTATTTTAAATGGTGTAGAAAAACATGAAATGAATGTGAAAATTGGCCTTCTAGGAATGGCAATTAGCTGCATCCCATTTCACTGGCTGTGCCACACAGTGTGGATTTCTTTTTAGTAAAGTAGATCACGACATGTTCTCAGGGTTATTGGGGCCTCCAGTACTGGGGCAGAGAACTATTATCAGGGGTGCGTTTTATGACTTCAATCTAGGTTGGGAATTTGGGTCAGCCATTTTGCTGTTAAGTTCTCAACTTCTTGCTCTAAAAAACCAGAACAAGCCAAAGGGGAGATGAGAAGCAGAGGAACTTGAAAAGTGGTTTCTTTTTGAACTAGCTTATGGACTTTTCTCATTTGATCATTTAATGATTTTGGAACTCTAAGTGTTATTGGTGGGTTTGGTAAGAAATATGTCTTCTGGACAGAGGCAGATCCAGGTTTTGTGGAGCTTGAGCCTTATACAATGTTGGGAACACACTTTAAGACAAAGAATACAAAAGCATCTACTTTGGCCAATTTTACAAAAATAAATGAAACTGTGAACACGTTATTCCCTTTCAGGGCCCAAGAAGAGTCCTGCACAGGTAAACTGTCCCGGCTCTTATACTTCGTTACTTCCCGGTAAATCCATCTCTGCATCTGTAGGAGATGGGAATCACGTTGCTTCCTTGAAAAGAAAGTGGCAAGAATCATAAATGTGTCAGTCAAAACGGACCTAAAATGAATCCTGCCATTTTACAGATGAACAGAGGAGGAAACTGAGGTTCAGAGAGGGTAAGTAACGCCCAATGTCACATACATAATCAGGATTTGAATCTGCTCCTTCTAACTTCAGTTCTTCAGAGTGGTGTTTCTGTGCTGTTTCTCAGCTTAGCATGTGAAACCAGAGAAAACAGTAGGGGGAAACATGTCACAGTCTGCTTTCCCATTTAGAGGTACACAGAAAGCCAACAAGGAGGATGTGAGCAGGGGACTTCACAACCCGACAGGATCTCTGAGAGGGAGAAAGGGAAATTTGGCCTCCCTGACCCCTCCCCNAACATGTCACAGTCTGCTTTCCCATTTAGAGGTACACAGAAAGCCAACAAGGAGGATGTGAGCAGGGGACGTCACAACCCGACAGGATCTCTGAGAGGGAGAAAGGGAAATTTGGCCTCCCTGACCCCTCCCCCTCCTGTTATCAGAGGGTTACGTGATGTCACTTCAGTGCTTTTTCCTTAAAGTACAAAAGGACATTCATATCCAAATGAATGTTGTCCTCTTGTTCCCTTCAAAGTAGATTCTTATTCCAAATTGCTGCCACTGCTGAAGTCATTTTTAGAAACTCCGTTTTGGGTTAACGTTTTGTCAGTTTGAGTCACCCAAGGTCAGTACCTTGGGGCATTTTCCTCCCTTCCTCCTTCCCTCTCTCCTTCCCATCCACAGTTTTAAATTAAAAAAAATGTATATGAGCTAGTTTATTCATGAAGTTTGGTGCCAAATAATTCTTTTTATTGACACATAATTGATTATACACATTTGCGGGGCACAGAGTTGACGATCAGTATTTGTGTACAGTATGCGATGATCAAATCAGGATAGTTGGCATATTCGTCATTACAAAACATACTCATTCTTCGTGTCCATTAACCAATTTCTCCCTAATCCCCCTCCTCCTTTCCTCCCTCTCAAATTCAAGCCCATGATTAAAGTTTTAAGATTTGGTATCAAAAATATTAAAAATAATCTGATAGAAATTCCAAAGAGGACTACAGTTTTCACCTAAAACCTACGGGAAGAAGTTAAACAATTTGTCTGAAGTTCAAGGTAGGTAGGATTTACATCTTCTTACATTAAAAGAACCTAAGTAAGGTGGAAGGATATGAATATCTACCACGTGCCTGGCATTGCTCTAGATAGCTTCACGTACATTGCGGCATTTATTCCTCCAACCTTAGGGTAACTGAGGCACTGAGAAATTAAAAACCTTTCAGTGGTAGAACTGAGATTTGAACCCAGTGTACTGGTTCCCAAATCAGTGGTCTTTCCCCAGTCCCCACCCTTTACCCTATGCAGTCATTCACACGAATGTCTGTACTGAATTCATAGAGGGTCCGCCAGGCCCCACATGCGCCCAGACTAGGTTAGAGGCTAGTGAGGTGAGGCTGTGAAATCAACCCCCGAGAAGCGCAGGCCAGCGCCACCTGGCAGCCCTCAGGAAGAGCCCATGAGCCCGCAGTTGCCCAAGGACAGTTTAGGAAAGAGTCGAGGCCCTTGCTTCTTATTATTTTTCCTGCCACAGAATGGTTCGAAGCCCTGTTTATTTCTCGTTTCTCTCTCTCCCTGTCTTCTCCAACTCTCTCTCCAGTGCAGTTCTTTCAGCAATTGTCCACACCCTTCCCGCCCCACCCATCTCTTCTTCCATAATAATTTTATATTAATACCTCTAGACATTGCTTCATCTCACCACTGGCTCCTCTCTAATTTCTAGCCTCTGCATTCCTACTATTCTTTATTTCATTGGAATAAGAAACATAAGCGATCACCTGTAGCAAATATGATTGGAGCCTTCCCTCCACAACCAAGTTCTTCCTTACGGTACATTGAGGTGTCGTGATGTTGAAATTTAGAGAAAGACAATAATCAGCGTGGGATTATTCACAGAGATTAAACCCCAGACATTTAGGTCAGTTTTTATTTTTTTATTTATTTATTTAGTTTTGTCTATAATCAGCGTGGGATTATTCACAGAGATTAAACCCCAGACATTTAGGTCAGTTTTTATTTTGAGGACTGGTCCTTGTGCTTTCTGTACATAGTTTTTAAAAATTTTCACCCACGTTATTTATCTTGCAGTGATCTGCAAATTTAATCAGCCAGTAAGTGGGAACCGGTCTGTATGTGGGATCCGAACCCTCGGGCGGGAGCACCACCGCGCTTCCCAAGCGGCGCACTTATCCAGTGCGCCACCGGGCCGGCCCAGGTCAGTTTTCATTTTGAGGACTGGTCCTTGTGCTTTCTGTACATAGTTTTTTAAAATTTTCACCCACGTTATTTATCTTGCAGTGATCTGCAAATTTAAATAAAGGTCTTTGGAAGGAGAGCATCTCTTTGATTCCTGGCAAGGGTCAGAATGTAGGAGGTCATGGGGTTTGTACTCAGGTAGATCTGAGTTTGAAGAAACTAGGTCTATCCCCAAAGAGCTCTGTGACATAGAACAAATTATGTAACTTCTTCAGGTCACAGTTTCCTCCTCTGAAAAATGGGATCATAATAGCTATTTTAAAGGACTGTGTTAAGAGCATAGGTTTTGGAGTTAGATCAGAGTTTGACTCCTACTCTGTCATTGATTATCTGTGTAGTACTGGGCAACCTGACCTCTGCAACCTTGTTTCCTAACTGGTAAAATGAAAGATAATAATACTTACTTATAGATTGTTAGGAGGATTCACATGAATAACATATTTAAAATTCTCAGTCCAGAATATGGCACAAAGCAAGCACTTAATAAAGAGT
>NW_007737976.1:32149-33442 GCF_000696425.1 Galeopterus variegatus
ACTGGAATATGGAAATGGTGAATTTTAAGAAAGAAGAACAGTGAAGTCTGGAGCTGTCCAGAGGAGCGTGATAGGCTTAAGCAGCCAGGAGGTGCCCAAGTGGCCCCAGGGTAGTCTATTTCCCATTTGCTCCGGAAGCTCCCCTGTAGGAAGGAGCAGAGCTAGATCTAACAGGCCCAGCAGGCTTCTCCCTGGGCCTTAAGAACATTGTGGATGGTGGATTCCCGCATTGTGCACGCAGATTCCTGAGCCTAAGGTGGGAGCAGATTGTGATGACAGGATCTGATGTGGCTCTGTCATGTTGTCTAATCAGATGCAAATTGGAGAGCACAAAGCTTAGGTGGATATTTGTGTGGAATGGGTCACAGAAAGAACAAACAGTGTGACAGAAACAGAAGGGGAAGCTAGATAGGATCCAGTACTCAAATAACTAATCGCCCATAGGGATCGGAGTCCAAATGGGATGATTCGAAACACAAAGATAGCAATGCCATGCCAATGCCATGCTTAGGAAGATAAGTTGTTCACAAATAAATGAGAAATGGAAATACAAACAGATTTTTTTAACTTTAAGTGTAGGATTTGAGGAACAGCTAATTGTGCCGACAGAGCCTGTTTTATATTTAAACTCTGGTGTCTAAATACTGTAGTAGCAAAACTAGAGGTCCATCAGTAAGTGAGGTTCACATCCTAGAGCAGTTCTTTCTGAAGGCTTTTTATTCGCCAGAGCTTAATTACTGTTATTTCAATATTTCCAAAATTGTTATGTAAACAGGGATGTTGCAAATACAGTTCACAAGTGGGAAAATGAAGGCACAGCTAGATAATGACTTTGTAACAGACCTATGTGTTCCCTGCACGGCTGTCTGAAACCCAGTTTACTGTTCATATGTGCACATACACACACATATCATTATGATTAACGTTCTACAGAAGGGGCCCGGTGAGGCAAAAAACAGTTTGCCCTTTAACTATAATTACAGCTGCTGGGCAGGGATACTGTGAGAATGAAAATACATAGAGAGTAAATAACTCTACCAAATGAAGAGGTTGAAGGTCTTTCAGGAACTACACAGAATAGAAATTGATCCTTTCCTGCCAAAAGCTGGGGGAAGCTTTAAAACCCTTCCTCTTCCCACAATGAGGCATTTTACAGCAGTCATTCTGTAGGCTTATAGAAGAGTTGTATTTACAGCATTCTTATAGGTATTAGCAACCAATAACACTTATTGACTAATTGCTATGTGCCACACTGAGTTGCCTACATAGTTAATCTCATCATATAACTAGAAT
>NW_007737976.1:34052-39690 GCF_000696425.1 Galeopterus variegatus
ACTAATTGCTATGTGCCACACTGAGTTGCCTACATAGTTAATCTCATCATATAACTAGAATGTATAAACAGTAAATAACAGATGTGTTTAGAACCAAGGAAATAGCATGGTTAGAACCAAGGGAATAAAGATTCTGCACTTAAAAAAAAAAAAAGCAACTTTTTTGAGTAATTGCAGAAAGGCCTAGAATTCGCTGCAATTTGTAGATAAATCCTGATACCATTTAATGATATCTGGTGTGGTTTTTAGGCTCAGGTGAAGTGTAACAAGGACAAACAGATGACCCCCTAAATAGGTCAACAAAGAACCAGACCAGGATGGAGAACTTGCTTTTGGCCATACCTCTTAATGGGGAGAGATTTCTAGTTAAGAAGAGAGTCACAACGTATTTAAATAAATGTTCTAGTTGTATGTTTTTTAATGTAAATTCCTATTTCAGTTCATCTGTTAATAAACTGTGTTTAATTCACGCTGTAATTCTATATTCTTTCATGGTTTTCACAAAGTCTCAAAAGAACTTTGGTTACTGCTAAACAGCAAATGCAATTGTTGACAAGGATCCAGATTTTGACGTTTTATGTTGTAGTTCATGTTCATCGACTTAGATGTTTACAATGTATTGTGAGTCACTTAAGCAGAGTATAAAACAGCATGTATGATATGATCCCATTTTGTAAAACACACAAACAAACAGAAAAACCAGGCAAAACAAAACTCTAAACAGCATTGTTTATTAGTGTTGGAAAATGGGAAACCACTAAATGTCNAAAACAAAACTCTAAACAGCATTGTTTATTAGTGTTGGAAAATGGGAAACCACTAAATGTCAAACTGTGAGGCACTGGTTAAATAGATTCAGGCATACGCTTATGCAGCCATTAAAAATACGGCTGTAGAAAAATTTCTTGACACTGACAATATTCATAAATTATTGTTAAAAGCAATAAAACATAATCCAAATGAGTTCAATCCAGTTTTTATAAAAGGAGATTTTATGCACAGACAAAACATTTAGAATATAGATACCAATATATTAACATGCTTACTTTGAGTGGTGAAATTACAGTTGCTTTTTTTTTTTTTTCTTACAAAATTTAAGTAGACTTTATTTTTAGAACAGTTTTCAAAACAAAACTCTAAACAGCATTGTTTATTAGTGTTGGAAAATGGGAAACCACTAAATGTCCAACTGTGAGGCACTGGTTAAATAGATTCAGGCATACGCTTATGCAGCCATTAAAAATACGGCTGTAGAAAAATTTCTTGACACTGACAATATTCATAAATTATTGTTAAAAGCAATAAAACATAATCCAAATGAGTTCAATCCAGTTTTTATAAAAGGAGATTTTATGCACAGACAAAACATTTAGAATATAGATACCAATATATTAACATGCTTACTTTGAGTGGTGAAATTACAGTTGCTTTTTTTTTTTATTTCTTACAAAATTTAAGTAGACTTTATTTTTAGAACAGTTTTGGATTTAAAGAAAGTTTAGAAGATTGTTACAGAGATTGTTATATTCCACAGTTTCCCCTGTTATTATTACCAGCCTATATTTATTATGGTACATTGCTAATTAATGAACCAATATTATTAAAATGTCATTATTAACTAAAGTACATACTTTGTTCAGATTTCTTTAGTTTTTATTTAGTGGTTTTTTTTTTTTTTGGTTTGTTTCAGGATTCCAAAAAGGACACCACATTACATTTAGCTATCATGTTTCCTTAGGCTCCTCTTGGCTATGACAGTTTCTCAGACATTTCTTGTTTTTGTTGACCTTGACAGTTTTGAGGAGTACTGGTTAGGTATTCATAGGTTTTCCCACTACTGGAATTTGTCTAATGTTTTAGTTATGAATAGACCGAAGTTACAGGTTTTAGGGAGGAGCAGTTAATTTTTATATTTTAAAAATTTATCTGTATCTTTTAAGTTGCCAAAAATGAATATGTATTACTTTTGTATTAAAACAGTTATTATAGGGCCGGCCTGGTGGCACACTGCTACAGTGCGCCGCTTGGGAGCGTGGTGGCGCTCCCGCCGAGGGTTCGGATCCCACATACAGACCGGCCGCTCACTGGCTGAGCGAGGTGTGGGCGCAACACCGAGGGTTGCGATCCCGTTGCCGGTCCCGGTCCGGTACGGGCGCGACACTGAGGGCTGTGATCCATTGCCAGTCACGAAAAAAAAAAGACAAAAAGGGGAAAAAAAAAAACAGTTATTATAATGAAAATCATATATGTGTGTGTGTGTGTGTGTGTGTGTGTGTGTGTGCATCCATCATTATCAGCCATCAGATACAAGATGGTTGCCTGGGTTGGCACTCAGTGAACTTGGGGTTGGCAAATTTTCTCTTCAGCAAGTTTATACCTCTCTTTTCAGCACCTTCTCATCCTCTCCTATCATTCCATTTCAGTATCTCAGACAGTTGGCAAAAGATTAAGATACAGATTCTTCACTTGCACTTTCATACAAGTTTCTTAAAATCTGAAATGTTTTTAAGACCCAAAAGAGTTATACTCTGATGGTGGAGTTGCAAGAACCTGGTAGAGGAGATGTTGGAGATGGACAGAGTATGTACTGTTCTTCTCAGAACAGTCTAATTCTGCAGAATGATTATTCTGACTTTGCAGAGTGATTATTCTCTGTGTGAGGTGCTCATACAAAGTCTTATCAGAGACATGTAACTTATAAGTTATCAAAGAAATATAATAATTTATCTGGCAAAAACTGAACTAGTACCCCAGAATAGTTTTCTTCCTGACCCTGGAATCTATTGTTTGTGCCTTCAAAACCCTATTTCTTTCTTCTTTTTGTAGTAGCAGCCTGATTTTCCTTTTGTGACTACCCTACTCCAGCTCTCCCCTACTATCCCAGAAGTGGCTATCTGACCAGACCCAGAGTCAGATAGCTCCCTCCCCTCCCATGTGATTGGTGGATCTAACATAGACATGTCACTGTAAATGAGCCAATGAGAGCTTGCCCTGAGATTTTTGTTGAAGCTATTAGGAAAGATGCACTTTCTTTCTGTTATAGCTGTTCAGCTGATAGGATGTAAGCCTGGAGTTGCTAAGGATCATCTGGACTACAACAGAGAAACAATCTGTCTGAGAAGGAAGCCAACACAAAGAAAAACAGACCTGGGAAGTAAAGAGGAACAGATTCCCAGGGATAATTTGTGAGCATCCTGATTCTGACAAGCCCAATTTATCTCCTAGACTTTTCTGTTACATGAGCCAGTAAGGCCTCTTTTTTTCCTTTCTTAAGCCAGTTCAGATTGTATTTCTGTTACTGCAAATGAAAGACTCTTGACTAAAAAACTCTCTCAAGATCTTGTTTCCCTAATAAATTATGTTTTCACTCATGTCTGATTTCAGCATTCTTTTCCTAGTTTTCAATGTTATTTATTTTATCTTTAAACTCTTCTATTTTGTTTCTTACAAAAAATAAAGATAACTAATTAAAAATTTAGTCGAGCTGATTATTTAATTTCATGTAGTCTATACAGTGTATCTCTACTGTTTATATAATCAAATTCCAAATATATTTAAAATCAAACATTGAAAATAGTTTCTGTGATTAGCATATAGCTACAACTTTGTGATTTTAAAAAATCTTGTTCCATTTTAATCAAGCATTTTAACCAGCCAGGACTCCTGTCTTGCCTCAGCAGTTTCTTAATTATCAGGAAATTCTTCTGGTCAGTTGCTATGACAGCAACACCAACTTAACTTTCCTGGTTTAAAATGTCATTTGTCAAATGAGCAATAAGACTGTTTCTACTACATCCCAGTCACTGGGCCAATGTGAAACGAACTAAACAGAGTAATTCTTAGCACCGGAAGAAAATAAGGGCACTGAAATTGCTCCCAAGAGCTCATACGGGGTATGGGTTGAGTGTTTGGACATCTCACAGCCACTGAAAACTGCATCTCAACTCCAAATCTGTCGCTTGCTGTCTGACTGCAGAGAGCTTTATTAAAATCTAGGTGACCCAGTCTCATCATCTAAGAAATGAGAATAATAATAGAATAATAACCTAATGTGATATATACAATAGTGTATACAATAATAGGGTGGGGGTGAGGTTAAAAGATCTGGACCAAAAAGTACTAAACACGATGGCTGACACAGAGGAAGCACTCAGTCAATGTCAGGTGGCTATTTAGATATGCAGTTGTGATCACATCTGTAATTGACTATATACTTAAAATGTATACTTTATAAGAAGGCTGTGTTTTAGAGGCATCTCCAAACATGAAATATTGAGGGCCACTGGTCTTTTGAGAATGATAGGTATGTGGAAAAAATGCAAGAAAAATCTAATTTGAGTAAATTATTCCCATTTTGCTTGTTCTGGAATTATGACTAGAAGTTTTAATAAAAGAATTAAACCATAAATGACCCTCAGAAGTATATTTTGACCTCTGCCACTATCCCTGATGAAGGGGCTCATTGAACACTCTTATGTGTTGGAGCATGTTCATTAATTTTTCTACTGTACTGAAGTTAAAATTTAAAATAGATATCATCAATCTTCATAAATCTTATCTATATTGAAAAATGGTTTTCAAAACAAATGCTACATGTGACTTTTCTGAACATAGGTCACTAGAAATCTAATGATCATTGGAATTACAGTGGCATTTCCCGTATTTTATTCTGAAAGGACAGCATATGATTTCAGGATGGTGCTGATTCATCTTTCCAAATACTCTGTAGTTGCATGATCAAAGAGTCTGTAAGAATTCAAATGATAATTCATAATGGACTCAAAGGATTTCTTCTTTCTTGGTGATGGGTTTCTAACATGAGGGGAATTTAGTTGGCCTCCAATCCTTGAAGCTATTGCTTCTGATTTACTTCATTTAAGCAGATATTTGAGGAGAATAATACCTTAGGATAAATGCTGATTAAGTTCATTAGTAGCAAAAGAGAACTGAGCTAAAGCCATTTGCAAATTGTAGCAGTAGTTACTTAATGAACTATTGAACTAACTGCCTAAACTGCTGAGTAACTACAGGATTTAAGTCAGAGGACTATGACGGGGAAGAGACTATTTACAAATAGTGTTTCTTGTACAGCTGGGTAGAATTTAGGGTCATTCATTTATGTTCAGCATTTCCAAATGTTAACAATGTGAATCATGGAACTGAAACTGGCATCACATGGCTTCAGAATGTCACCACATCAAACACCCAACTAGCGTCAGGGAAGAAGGCCTGATGTCATTGTATGTTTGACCTATATGTTTTCTTAACCCAAGAGCTACCTTCCTGTGAAACTTAGTACCTCTGTGTGGAATGTCTCCATAGACTGCATGTAGATTTTCAGGAGACTTCTACCATTTTAGTTATGATAATAAGCCAAATCATCTTGCCAAATGTCCATTCGGAAGTGAGGTTCTAAATTCCATAGATGTAAGAACAAGGGAAATCAAATTGCCAGGTTCAGGAGACTTCTACCATTTTAGTTATGATAATAAGCCAAATCATCTTGCCAAATGTCCATTTGGAAGTGAGGTTCCAAATTCCATAGATGTAAGAACAAGGGAAAACAATTTGCCAGGCCCATAATACAGAGATCATACTGAGGATACTGAGCTGGGGACAATTAAAAGTTACATTGACC
>NW_007737976.1:41385-42385 GCF_000696425.1 Galeopterus variegatus
GGGAGGGCTTGGCTTCTGCCCCCAACCCTTGTCTATTTGCTGATGCTGATGGAAAGCTTCTGCATTTGTTTCCATCTTGGCTGACCCTTGGACTTGGGTTCTGGAGCTTGCAGTGTCCCTCTCAAGGACAGGAACACATCCTGGAAATGGCCTGGCTGTTCACTCCCCAGTGTTCTCCGTGGGTGAATTCAGGCAACCAACAACTCGGTGACTCCAACAGATGTTTTTGTCTCCAAGACTGGGCACCTTGCCCTGCTGTCTCGCATGCAGAGGGTGATGCCTGGCACCCTTCCCAGTGCCACCAGGAATGAGCGTGGTCCCAGGGATTACTGCCAGGTCGTGCCGGAGAGCTGCTTTCTGGGAGGCAAGTGGCTACTGGATAAATGCTGGTCTGTGTGCTCAGAACACTGTCAGGGGGACACATTAGCTTAAGTACCTCACTGCTTTTTGTGGCTGTAAGTTCTAAATCTACGTTCTGTGTTTTAAGCCATTTTGTTTACACATCGCATTCGCCTCATTGTGAAACTGCGGTGACTGGGGGGGTTCATTGGACGGAGGCCATTGGTTTCACGGCCATGTCTGTAGTGGGAAAACATGCTGCCCGAGGGTATTCTGGTTCAACTCTGCAGATTAAAGCCACCTAAACAATAAATAAGAAACAAACCTCTGCCAGTCAACACAGATTACATATACCAACTTTTGGTAAGAGTGTGGCATGGTGGAAAAGCACTGAGCTTGTGTCAAAGAGCCTGGCTGCAGGTCCTGGCTCACCATTTGAAAGCTAAGTCCTTCACATGTTTTCAACTTATTTTTAATTCTTTTCTGTTTTCATTTTAGCAGTTTTATTATTTTCAAACTAAAAAGAAAATCTGGGTAAATGGGTTGTGCAACTTTATGAAGTTAGTTAATCTCTTTGTGCCTTGATTTCCTCACCTGTATAATAGAGTTCATTTACTCATTCAACAAACATTAACTGAGTATTTTCTCTCTGCTGGGCACT
>NW_007737976.1:43695-44317 GCF_000696425.1 Galeopterus variegatus
CTTACATGTGATTCCATCTGTCCTCTCTGTGATGCTTAAGCTGAGACCTAAAGAATGAGAAAGAAGTTGTGGCAGAGACAAGGGGGGCACCTCCAAGCAGATGGATGAGCTTGAGGAAGGCCCCGAAAGGGGAACAGGCTGGCTTATGGGAGGCGCTGGAAGGCCAGGGGCTGGGGTTAGGGCTGAGGGCAGGAGCCATGGGATGAGGCTGAAGGTTGGCAGTCAGATCACATGGGACCTTGCAGGTCATGTCCGGCATTTGTGCAACTGGGAGCTTTGACTGGTTTTGACCAGGAAACTGACAGGCCATGGTCTTACTTTTAAGACCACCTAGCAGCTGGAGAATTGATTGTGAGATGGCAGGAGTGGAAGCAGGGAGCCTAGTTAAGTTCTGGTGAAAGATCGTGGTGGCAGAGGAGATGGAGAGAGAGTGCCACATTCAAGGTACATTTCAGAAGTATGATTGACAGGGTTTATTGATGGATTGACATGGGTGCTGAAGGAGAGGGAGAAACAGGATGAACTGTAATGAATTCATATATACTAAAATACACTTGGCTCTATTACACTTAGTTAACAGAAGTTAACTACAGTTAGGAGGTTTCTAATATTAGCATATTTC
>NW_007737976.1:44377-45956 GCF_000696425.1 Galeopterus variegatus
TATTACACTTAGTTAACAGAAGTTAACTACAGTTAGGAGGTTTCTAATATTAGCATATTTCATTTTGTCAATGTTTTATTGTCACTTATCATTAGAACTGATGTTCTTCCACTTTAAGCCTTGAAAAGACGCATGTTGGTAGAGAGGATTGCTTTCATGTCTGGGTGCTGACAAGAACATGCAGCTGTGAGCCACATCATGATGTGGCCTAATGGGGAGTGTGTTGGGTATGTGTGTGCAGGGGAGGCTTGGGTGAGCAGAGACAAGGCGTCCCCAGCAGGGGAGGGGAAGTGCCTTGATGTGAAACCTGCCCTCCCACCCTCCCCACTCCAGACTGATCTCCAGGGTCTCTTGATCTTCCAGGTTGAGCCAATATCTGGGGTCAAGCTGAGTGGCTGAAGGCCTCAGAGTGGATGGGAAAACCAGTCTTAGGGACTGAGAGTGAGCTCCCAACACCTTTAGGACACTGACAAAAGTCAAAGATGATGGTGGGACACAATCATTGATTGATTGATTAAAGTTGATTGATTAAGAAGACTGGCTGTTGGTGAATTAGGGTATTAGCAGTGGGTATCTCTAAGTGGTGGGGTTATATGTAACGTTAATTTTCTTTTTTTGTATTCCTCTGTATTTTACAAATTTTTTGCAATGAGCATGTGCTCTTTAAAAATAACTGACTAAAAATCAGTTTTATTGTTGCTGTAGATATAAAATTATAGGTACTTATTAAAATTCACCAGTTTTAATAATTATGTGCAATGCATTTAACTTCAGGGAAGAGGTGTAGTTTTTACTGGAAGAAGCTACCTTTTTATCTCTTTCAGATGACAGAGTTAGGAACCCCTAAAAATAAATTGCCAATTTGTGAAAACTGCCGTGTATACTTGGAAGTTTTCTAAGAAAATACAAATTAAGACTTTACTCAAAATGTTTTAAAATGTAAGTAGTGCATTTGTGTTTTAAAACGTAAGTAGTGCATTTAACAACTGTAACCACATGATTATCACATATAAGCTGTGGCACACACACACATGAGTATAGATAGACAGACAAACAGACAGACAGATAGATAGATAGATAGATGGATGGATAGATAGATGTGCGTGTGTAATCTTTGTATGACCCACAGAATTTAGCTTAGTACCTGCATATAATTTAGTACCTCAATAATTGCTGAAAAATTGTTGGAACTAGAAGAAACTAGTATTTGCTATCCTAAACTTTAGTCATTAAAAATGATAGGAAATACAAATGGTATTTCTTCTTTTTAGGGCAGCTTACTTTTAAAAAAATTTTAAGCTTTTTTTATTTTTACAGATTTATATTTGGATGAAAAAATCAATTAAGTACAAGTAAAAGGACTTGACATTAAGAAGAGTACATATAAAAAAAGGGATAGAAGCTTTAGTTTACTAAGATCTCAATATGATGTAGCGATTAAAAATAAAGAAATATAATCTTAGGCTGCATTAATATAAATGCCGTATCTCCAACAAAAGATATTGTACTTTTCTTTTCTTTTTTTTTTTTTTTCCTTTTTGTCTTTTCTTGTGACCGGCAACGGATCGCAACCCTCAGT
>NW_007737976.1:47426-48003 GCF_000696425.1 Galeopterus variegatus
TTTTATGTATTAGAAACTCAGCCCCCACTGTGACTGTTAAGAGGGTGGGAAATCCTATTATAGTCATTGAAAAGTGGAGCCTTGAAGAGGTGATTGGATTGTAGGACCATGCAGTAGTGATTGGATTAAAAATGGTGGTCGGGGGCATGGTTCTGAGGGCTTTAAAAGAAGAGAGTCTGTCTTTCTCTCTGCTTCCACCATCTTGTAACGTGAGACCCTTGGGTCACTGTCGCCACCACCAGATGGACTTTGGACTTCTTATTGTAAGCAATAAATTTCATTTTCTTAATAAATCACTCAGTTGCAGGTATTTTGTTATAAGCAACAAAAATGGACTAATACAGACCCAGAGATGGAAAATGTGTTGAGGAGTCCTGGTCTTTTATGCAAAATCTTCTTATTTAAACTACTGTATGTCTGAGTCTTTTGGTCACAGAATCTTAGCCTGTATCCCAAAAAGTACAACGTATCATTGCTTCATAACAAACTGCCTCCGAACACAGTGGTTTAAAACGACATTTATTAGCTTGTAATCCTGTGGTTTGCCGATTTGGGCTATGCTCAGCTGGGCAGTTCT
>NW_007737977.1:0-488 GCF_000696425.1 Galeopterus variegatus
CTCACTATGGCTAACTTAATATTTCAAATTGTCTCTTGTACTGTCAAGAAGATATCTAAGGAAAATCTAAGTTTGGATTCATGTGTCATGTGCACAGACTCGAGTGTCACTCTACCCTGAAGTCTGACATTGGCCCTGGATTGGGTGTGAGGTTTATTAGAGCAAAGCAATTTTATAGAAAGAAGATGTAGAAATATCCAAAGAATCGCAGGTAAGAAATTATATGTATAAAAGATTGTGGGTAGTCCTGATAGATGTCATAGTTAGTTCAGTATTAGAATGGCAAAGGCATAGGTCCTGATAGAGAAACAAAATTATTTTGCTTTGTTTGTTTGTTGGCTTACTGAAGCAGGTGGAAAATCCTTCACAAAAGGCATTTGTCTTACACTAGCTCCTCTATACATTAATAAACTTTGAAAGAAGGTGAAAAACTTCCATTTTCCATTATTTATAAAAAAACAATTCATGAAATGGAGGATTTTCCTACA
>NW_007737977.1:1640-6161 GCF_000696425.1 Galeopterus variegatus
AAAACTTCCATTTTCCATTATTTATAAAAAAACAATTCATGAAATGGAGGATTTTCCTACACAAAACAGAATCACAGGCGAAAAGTTAAAGGTTGAGCGATTTACAAATCATAGAGGCCCATAGTTCATGTAGACTTACAACAATTTAATGAAAACCGTAAACCCACAGATGTAAGCTAAATGAATGCCAAAAACAAGAAACATGGAGAACACATCACCAAGGCTCATCATAATCAAATTGTTCAGAAGCAAAATAAAATTACTGACAGATTTGTTATCAGAAACAATGGAGGTGATAAGATCAAAGAACATTGTTAAAGTAATGAATGAAGAATTCTGCCAATCGAGAATTCTATCACAGGTAAAATATTGTTCAAAGCTTATGACAAAATAAAAAACTTTTTGAGATGCACAATACCTGAAATAATTTATCTCCAGAAGACACAAGAAACATAAAAGGGAGAACTTCAGGTAGAAGGAAAATATTTGGTAGAAACTTGAATCTATACAAATGAATTAAGAGTATCGGGATGGCAATTGTGTAGGAAAATGATTAAATATTTTTTAATCAAATATCTTCAACAGATAATTAACTGTTTAAAAAATAAAAATGCAGTTTATAGCATACATTAAGTAAAAAGCATGCTGATAATAGCACAAATGCCAGAAGGGGAAAAATGAAAGTTTATTATTTTAAGAATGTTTTTTATATGTGAAATGATATGATATCACTTGAAGGTAGACCGTGATAATTAAAGATATATTTTATTAATTCTAAGTAACTACAAACTAGACAAAGAATTTTAACTAGTAAGCTAACAAAGAAGGTGAAATAAAAACATGAAATAAAGTTAATTGAACTTAAAAAGGGCAAACAAAAAAGAAAAATCAAGTGGGCAAAGATGAGATGAATAAAAAACAATTGTAAGACCATATATTTAAACCAAAGCATAGCAATTATTACAATAAGTATATATACCAACTAAAAGGCAGAGATTGTCAGATTAGATAAAAAAGTAAAACTCTACTTTTGCTATCTACACATTTTCTATAAAGAGAAATATAAGCCAAAAGTGAAAAGATAAAAAAAGAATCACATTCTACGACAAACCAAAGGAAAGTAGGAATGGTTATATTAATATATCAAAGTAGATTTCAGAGAAAGAAGGTCATTTTCTTAGTAATAATGATCAATTCATCAAAGGTATGCATAATCTTTACCATTTATACACCTAATAATGGAGCTTCAAAATACATGAAGCAAAACCTGATAAAGCACCAAAGTGAAAGAAGTAAATACATTATTATAGTAGAAGATTTAAATTTCCCTCTCTCAATAATTGATAGAACAAGTGAAGTAAAAATTAATAAGGATGTAAGGAATTTAAATAATACTGTTAACCAACTTGATGCTCCATCCAGTAACAGCAGAAGACAAATGTTCTTTCTCAAGTTTATGAGGAATTTTTATCAAAATAGATCACCTAATGGACCATAAAAAATGTTAACAAACATTAATAAATTCACGTTCTGCCAAGTATGCTCTGTGAACAAAATACTCATGTAAGTAAATGATAAATCATAGAATGATCCTTGGAAAATCTGAAAATATTTAGAGACTAAATAATGTACATGTATGCAATATGTCTGTCAAAGAATAAAAATGAAAATTTGAATGTATTTTTCTGAGTCTCCCATAATGTGTGCATTGTATACTTTTTGGTGTCACTTAAGTCCTTTAACTAATACATATAACTATACATGTATATTTTAATTTAACACAGATAAAAAATTTATGAAAGCTATTTCATCACTCTGACATATACCAAATTCTTATATGTGCTTAATTTGTTACATGATGTTAGCTTTTTTCAAATACATGTGGAATGTGGGGGTAACATGGCAGAATAGAAAGCCTAGACCTCCCATAAATGTACCAATTCAATAACATAAACAAAATCCATGTAAGAAATCCAAAAACTAATTGAAAGTCTTCTGCACCACAGGCAAATGTGAAACAAAACTCACCGAAGTCTGCTGGGAGATTTGGGACACAGTCTCAGTAGAATCCCTACCCCTGGTACATAGTTATATATCAGCGAGAGACTCCCTATCTCTTAGCATTACCAGGGAATAGAAGTTGGTTTGCACATACGGTACCTAAATATTTTAGCAGGATCTCCAGAGGATTGGCTTTTGTCTTGCCAGTCTTCAAGCTCTTCTGGGACTGAGCTAGTCTAGTTCTCTGAAGGGAAAAAGAGATAGTGGCCTCAGGCAGGTAGATATCATAAATAGTTTTCATTGGTAAGGAAATATTGAGCATATAAAAAATATCAGTTCTCAGCTACACCATGGGCAGGAAAAGAGGTGGTCCATACATCCAATGCTCCAACTTCTCTCTGGCTGCCCAAAAAATTACACTCTGTCTCACAAGACATGAAGTTCCAATGGATCTGACATTGTATGAAATCCCAGGAGAAAACAAACTGCTCCAACTTCTCTCTGGCTGCCCAAAAAATTACACTCTGTCTCACAAGACATGAAGTTCCGATGGATCTGACATTGTATGAAATCCCAGGAGAAAACAAACAGTGGCTTGGACTAGAAGAGACCATACATCCCCACCCCCTTTATAGACCATAACAAGCAAAATCAAAATCCTAGCTCTCAGTTTTTTCCACAGGATGGAACAGTTGATCCATGTGTACAACACCCCAACTTCTCTGAGGCTGCCCAAAGAATTACTGTCTGTCTTGCCAATCTCGGACATCTGACAGGTCTGCAAAGGTCTGCTTAGGGGGACAATAGAGACAGAAGATTGGACTCATAAAAGCATTGCTTTCCCCTCTCCCCACTATCATGCCACAGCACAGATTGAAGAAACAAAAAACACAGCTATCTATTCTCCCTGGGATGGGAAAGAGTTGACAGAGTCCCCCAGAGTTTTTGGCTGGGTTGGATAATAAGAAACTTTTCTGTACTAGGCCAGTCAGTTAAGACTGGGAGAGATGCCTGTTTTAACTGATGTTTAGACATTAACAAAGAGAGTCAAGGAATATTAAGAATTAGGTAAAGATGTTCCAAATGAAGTAATAAGATAAATCTCCAAACTCCAACATCAATGAAATGGAATTATATTATTTATCTGACAGAGAATTTAAAATAATTTTCATAAAGATGCTCACTTAAGTCAAGAAAAATAATGTATGAACAAGGTGAGAATTTCAATGAAGATATGGAAAATATTAAAAAGTACTAAACAGAAATCATAAAGCTAAAGAACACAATAACTGAACTGAGGGTTCCTGCAGCAGACTAGATTTAGCAGTAGAAAAGATAAGCAAACTCATAGACAGGTCATTGTTATCAATTTAGTCAAAGGAGTCAAAATAAAAAAGAATAAGGGCCGAGCCCATGGCACACTCGGGAGAGTGCAGTGCTGGGAGCACAGAGACGCTCCCACCATGGGTTCAGATCCTATATAGGAGTGGCCAGTGCGCTCAGTGGATGAGCGCGGTGGTGTTACCAGTCACGAAAAAGACAAAAAATAAATAAATAAAACAAAATAAAAAAAGAATAAAAAGGAATGAAAATATCTTACAGGACTAATGTGACACCATCAAATAGACCAATATACCCATTATGAGAGAACTACAAAAAGAAGAGGGGGAAAAGATTTTAAAAAAAGAAAAGAAAAAAAAAGAGGACCAGTAAACTTACTCAAAGCGATATTCTCAAATCTGGGGAATGAAATGGACATTCACATTCAGGAACATAAAGAACACCATATAAGATTGACCCCCTCCGCCAATTCACACTAAAGTACATCATGAATCAAATTATCAGAAGTCATGATATAGAATTCTGAAAGCAACGAGAGAAAAGCAATTTGTCACATATAAGGGAATCTCTATGAGACTATCTATAAGTTTTTCAGAAGAAATCTTACAGGCCAGAAGGTAGAAGGATGATATAGTTAAAGCACTGCAGCATAAAATCTGTCAACCAAGAATACCAAGAACACTGTACTTGGCAAATGTCTCCTTCAAAAATGGAGAGAGACTTTCCCAGACAAAAGAGCTGAGGGAGTTCTTCACTACTAGACTTACTTTATAAGAAATGCTAAAGGGAGTTCTTCAAGTTAAACCAATAACTCAATAACATAAAAATATGTGAAACTCATTGGTAAACATAAATACATAGACAAATACAGAATACTGTATTACTGTAATGGTAGTGGATAAATCACTTTTAACTCTACTAAAAAAGTTAAAACATAAAAGAATTAAAAAATACTTATAACTGAAAATGTGTTAAAAGATACAAATCACAAATAAATGTAAATCGTAGCAACAATAAAATAAAGTGTGGTGGAGGAAGAAGTTAAAGTGTAGAGCTTTTGTATGTGTTGTGATCAGCTTAAAATAGGCAGCAATATCTATAATATATTTTATACAAGCCCCAAAATTATAATAACAACAACAAATATATATATATATATATATATATATATATATATAT
>NW_007737977.1:6655-8151 GCF_000696425.1 Galeopterus variegatus
TATAAATATATATTTATATATATATATATATTGCACCCAAGAAAAATTGAATGGAATCAAAGCCTACCAGTACAGAAATAAAAAGAATCATGAGAGGCTACCATTAACAATTACATGCCAACAAACTGAATAACCAAGAAAAACAGGATAAATTCCTAAATACATACAACTTATTAAGACTAAATCACAAAGTAATAGAAAGTCTGAACATACCTATCACTAGTATGGGGATTGAGTAAGTAATAAACAGCTCTCTTGAAAGAAAATCTCAGGATCATGTGGCTTCATTTATGAATTCAACCAAAAATTTAAATGATGATGATGATGATGATGATGATGATAATAATAATAATAATAATAATTGTAATCCTTCTCAAATTCTTCC
Source organism: Galeopterus variegatus (assembly GCF_000696425.1). Classification (NCBI taxonomy): domain Eukaryota; kingdom Metazoa; phylum Chordata; class Mammalia; order Dermoptera; family Cynocephalidae; genus Galeopterus; species Galeopterus variegatus. The sequence goes on from NW_007737977.1 coordinate 7,041, forward strand.
AAAAATTGAAAAGGAGGTAACAGTTCAAAAGTCACTATGAAGCCACCATTACATTCATAACACAGCCAGACAAAAACACCACAAGAAAAGAAAACTGATGAATATCCTGGATAAAAGCAGATGTAAAATCACTCAACAAAATGCTAGTAAACTGAACTTAACAACACATTAAAAAGATCATATGCCATGACCAAGTGGGTTTAATCCCAGGGTTACAAGGATGGTTCAATATATGCAAATCAATAAATGTGGTACACCACATTAATAAAATAGAGGAAAACATTACAGGACTATTAACTGATGAGAAAGAGTATTTGATAAAATTCAACACTCTTTTATGATAAAAACTCTCAACGAACAAGAAATGGAAGGTAATTGTCTCAACATAAAGTCTATATATGAAAATCTCACAGATAACCTACTCAACAGTGAAAAGTGGAAAGCTTTTCCTCTAAGATCAGGAACAAAGAAAAGATGCCCACCTTTACCACTTCTATTCAAAATAGTCCTGAAAGTCCTAGTCAGAGCAATTAAGCAAGAAAAATCAATTAAAGGAATAAAAATTGGAGAGGAAGAAATAAATTCCTCTTGTTTGGAAATGGCATGATTTTAGCTATAGAAAACACTAAATATGCCATATAAAAACTTGTTAGTATTACTAAACAAACTCAGTAAATCTGCAGGATTCAAAATCAATGTACAAATATAAGTAGCATTTGTCTACATAAATAACAAACTGTCTGAAAAGGAAATTAGGAAAACAATCTCATTTACAATAGCATCACACATAAAATACCTAAGAATAAACTTAACTAAGAATGTAATATTTTTATGCTAAAAACTATGAAACACTGATTAAATAAATTAAAGAAGACATAAAATGAAAAGACATCCCATTTTCACATATTGAATCCTTAATATTGTTAAAATGTAAACTACCCAAAGTGATCTGCAGATTCAGTGCAATCGCTATCAAAATACCAAAGACATTTTTTTGTTTTTTTACAAAAATAGAAGAAAACAACCCTCCAGTTCTTATGGAGCTACAGAAGACTACAAACAGCAAAATCCATTTTGAAAACAAAGAGCAAAGCTGCAGACATCAAACTTA
>NW_007737977.1:9620-15963 GCF_000696425.1 Galeopterus variegatus
AAGGAAACTTCTCTGTAAATAATTAAGGTTCTATAAAATGCAAGAAGAAAGAGAGTAAGGTGAGAAGGAGTAAAATTAAAGCCTAGTCCATTGGTGACTAAAATTTGGAAGGAATGAGACAAATAATATCTAGAATTGGTCAATTTCTTTAATTTTTAAAAAAATTATAAAATGGTTAAAATGATAATTTATATCTTCCTCACAGGCTTGTTGGAAAGGTTAAATGGCATTAGGTGAATCACTTTGCATGTTCTCAAATATACAGAAAATATAACCACTAATTAATCTTAGTTTATTGATTGATATTATAACTTTACATACATCATTTTATATGTTGCATATAAGGATGTATGTATGTGTATATAGTCAGTCATTCAACAAATATTTATTGAATTCCTACATTGTGCATCACAGTGTACTAGTGTACATATAAACAAGGGTGTGAAATTCTGTTACAGTATTCTAGGAGACAGTAGTGTGATAAAACATTATTTTATTCTAAGTTTCCTAGAAATGACAGAGCTAGAGCAGAAAATGAGGTGCTTACATTTTACGGGAGAGTGAAATCTCAATGACACACGAGTGAGTAAAATAGAAATGTGAGGAAGGGGAGGTGACAGTGCAAACATGAGGATCTAGGTTACAGAACCGGCCATGGATTGAAAACAAGAATGGTTGATCAATAAGAAAGGATGGATGTCTTTAATGATACTTTATGTAAGACAAGGGAGAATATATCTGCTGATTTGCCTTTGTCTTCTGTCCTTGATTGGTCAAAGTTTGCCCCAAATTTACTTGACTCCCTTTGGAGGATTTTCAGATTGCATTACCAGGACCTTCCAGCANAGACTACAAACAGCAAAATCCATTTTGAAAACAAAGAGCAAAGCTGCAGACATCAAACTTACTGATTTCAAAATATACAAAGCTATGGTAATAAAAGCAATATGGTACTGGCATAAAAACAGACAGACCAGTGGAACAAAATATGAAGAATAAAAATTAACAAATTGTATAAAGTGGGTCATTTTGAAAATTATGAATATACTTTGTAGAGCTAGGGCTAGGGTCTGGAGCTCACAGACCCCTCAAGCCCGTTCACAAACCCTTAACATTCAGGTCTACAAGCTAGGTAACAGAAAAAGGTCCTTGGAGCCTTGATTGAAGAAAGAATAGTCTTTATTCAGCACACACTTCTAAGAGCTAGGCAATCCAAAGAGAAACTGAGCAGCTGCCAGCAAAGTAAACATGCTCTGTTTTTTCGATGTCAGCACTGATCAGCTGCTGCTCACACACTCTGAAAGACACACAAGAATAGCAACAAGCCAAAAGTACCCGGGCACATACACACTAACTCCACCCCCACACAACTTGTTTACAAAGAACGTGCTGCACCACCCCCAACTGTATCTGAGGTGAGGGGGCCTGATTAACTACTCTATTTTTCTCATAAACTTTCCTTTTCTACCCTTTTGACTACCTTTTTGTTGATGCCAAAATTTATCTGAATTATTATAAAAAATGCAAAGGGAAGAGCCATCATAATGTATCATTTTTACAGGCAAAACAGGATCATTAAGAAAAAGTTTCAAAAATATTTTTGACTGCTTATTTCCAAAATTTGTTAATTTTTCAAAATTATCTTGTCTTCTTGCCATCTTACAGTTTAGCAATCTGCAATAAAACTTGGGGCCATATAAACAGAGTTTTCCCGAATGCAAAGGAAACTTCTCTGTAAATAATTAAGGTTCTATAAAATGCAAGAAGAAAGAGAGTAAGGTNCCCAAATTTACTTGACTCCCTTTGGAGGATTTTCAGATTGCATTACCAGGACCTTCCAGCAACCACTGGGAAAGGGTAATGGAGTGTGTTGGTTTCTTACAGGTGTTTGTGATACTAGGCCTTATCTCCAGAGGGATCCATCCAAGACAAGCAGAATAGTGTCATTCTTAACAGTAAATATTTTGGACTTAGACATATGTGTTTGAGAACATGTGTGGCCCCTTATATCTGATTAACTTTGGATAAGTTACTTACTTTCCCCATTTCCTAGGATACATATATTTAAAATAGGGAAAATAACTGTGTTTGATGCATAGACTTATAATGAAAATTAAATACACACTGAGTGCTTAGCCCAGGGCCTGATAAATGGTAAANGACTTATAATGAAAATTAAATACACACTGAGTGCTTAGCCCAGGGCCTGATAAATGGTAAACCTACAGTGATATTTGCTATTATTGGATTACTGCAATATGCTATTTTTATAATATAATTATAATATAATGACATCTGTCATTCTAGAATGGATGGAAAACATATATAATGTCACTGATGAATGTGTCTTATATAAGGACGTATTTGGAGCTTTAAATATATTCTGATCAGGGCTAATGATAACACTGCACAACCTGGTATGCCAGACGAAATGCCTCAGCCTACCAATAATTCAGTAGTCTTGTCTGCCCTAATTTTAACCTCATCTCCTATATTTGTTAAAAACCTCTTTCATCTATTTATCTATCTACTTATTTATTTATTTATTTATTTATTTATTAGCTAGATGGTTTGGGGATCCAAATGAACCTTTTATCTTGGTGTTCTCAGCACCACACCCCCCATGAAACTAGACCTGAACATTTCACCATATACCAAAATCAACTCAGAATGAATTAAAGACTTAAATATAAGACTTTTGAAACTATAAAACTCCTGAAAAAAAAATATAGAAGAAACACTTCAGGATGTAGGACTGGGAAAAGACTTTATGAGTAAGACCTCAAAAGCACAAACATCAAAAAAAAAATACACAAATGGATTATACCAAACTAAAAACTTCTGCACAGCAAAGAAGACAATTTAAAAAGGGAAAAGATAATCTACAGAATGGGAGGAAATATTTGTAAACTATAAATCACACAAGGAATTAATGCCCAGAATATACAAGGAATTCAAAGAACAGTGAAAAAAAAAATCTGATTAAAAAATTGGCAAAGGAGTTGAATAGACATTTCTCGAAAGAAGACATACAAATGGCCAACAGGTACATGAAAAAAAGCTCAACATCACAAACCATCAGGGAAATGCAAATCAAAACTACATTGAGATGTCATCTCACCACACTTAGACTGGCTATTATCAAAAAGACTGGGATTAACAAATGCTGGTGAGTATGTGGAGAAAGGGGAACACTTATATGCTGTTGGTGGGACTGTAAATTAGTACAGCCACTGTGGATAATGGTATGGAGGTTTCTCAAACAATTACAGATGGAACTACTGTATGATCCAGTAATCTCACTGCTAGGTATAGTATATGCCCAACGGAATGTAAATCATTATGTCAAAGTGATACCCGCACTCCCACGTTTATTGCAGCTCTATTTACAATAGCTAAGAGGAGGAACCAGCCTAAATGCCCATCATTGAACGACTGGATGAGGAAAACGCGTTGTATATACACACAGGCATAGAAAAAAGAATAAAATACTGCTATTCTCAGCAGCATAGATAAATATGGAGAAAATGCTAAGTGAAACAACCCAGGCAAAGAAAAAGTACTGAATGTCCTCCTCATAAGTGCGAACTAAAAAATAAGTAGATAAAATAAAATAAATAAATAATAATGGAGAGAAAAAAGAAAGAAAACAATCAATAATATGCCAGACTTTCAGACGAGGCAAACAGAACCATGGTTACTACAGGTGGGAAAGGGGTAGAGGGGTTAGCAAGAAATTGGTTAATGGACACAAGGAATGATTCCTTTTTGTAATGATGAACAGGCTAATTGTCCTGATTTGATCATCATACATTGCACACAGGTTTTGGTATTCAGCCCTGTACCCCACAAATAGGTGTAATCAATTATGTTAAAAAAAAAAGAAACTATTTTGGAAAGGTCTGGGGGGAAAAAAAGCAAAATGTTTTGTTTGGATAATAGCCACACCTCTGGATTAAATAGAAATTAGATGACTTTGAATCTTTCCTGTGAAATTGTTTTGATGGACTTCAAGTCAGTGACTATTCATTGGGTCCAAAATCAGGTAAATGATGGTTTCATGGAGAATTTTAATATTTACAGACTTTTTAATCTTATTTTATTTCCCAAAGAAACATTCTTAAAGTAATTATTTCTTACAGATAAAACAATGTGATTTTCCTACACAGTNCTTCAAGTCAGTGACTATTCATTGGGTCCAAAATCAGGTAAATGATGGTTTCATGGAGAATCTTTAATATTTACAGACTTTTTAATCTTATTTTATTTCCAAAAGAAACATTCTTAAAGTAATTATTTCTTACAGATAAAACAATGTGATTTTCCTACACAGTGAATTTCATTTGACTTGATCTTCTGAAGAAATACTAAGGCAATCAATTCTGAGACTTACAACAAAATAATTGAATGAGGGGCCAGCCCGGTGGCGTACTGCTACAGTGCGCCGCTTGGGAGTGCGGTGGTGCTCCCGCCGAGGGTTCAGATCCCACATACAGACCGGTTCCCGCTCACTGGCTGAGCGAGGTGCGGGCGCAGCACCGAGGGTTGCGATCCCGTTACCGGTCCCGGTCCGGTACGGGCGTGACACTGAGGGTTGCGATCCGTTGCCGGACACGATAAAAGACAAAAAGGAAATAAAATAAAATAAAATAAAATAAATAATTGAATGAGAACACCATAGCAGTTACCTTGTTATTTTTTTCATCGAAAATGATAGTTCCTGCACAGGTAATTAGAAAGTGCTTGAAACTCTGAATGGGGTTTCCCCAAATAATAAACAACTCTCCTGTGAGAGTTCTGAACAGATAATGATAGAAGTATCATATGAAGGCCAGAGTATCCCCTTTATCACTGTTAAAGACTCAGCTGCAGTAAGAAGACCACTGTGAGAGTTAAATTCAAGCAGGCTTTTGCTTCCAATAACTGGATTGTGGTGAGGGGCTTGCTTTCTACAGGTTAGTGGTAACATGGCTGTGGAATGGTGGTAACATGTATAACTAGTTACTTTTCTCCTAAGTTACCAATCAAAAAGTGTCACTCTATGTCTTCAAGGACTTAATGAGTAAGAAGAGAGAGATGAAATGTTTCAAAGAAAATCTCCCCTCATGGAAATCAGGAGTAGGGAACAAGTTTTACCTTCTAGTGTAAATGATCCATACATGAACAGAAGTCCACGACAAACATATATTTTAATTAAATTCCCTTATGGTTACAAAGCAGTAACGATTTTCCCCCAATTTGAAGTTGCAAGAAAACCAAACCAAACCTATCCAAAAACCCTAGACCATAGAAAGTTGAGAAAGAAATTCTTTCCACAGCAGTTTCAAGGTTTATTGTAAGTTTTTGTCAAAGTACGTTTTCCAGAATCTTATAATAATGATTCTTATACATATATAGAATGGACATGAGCCATATTTACATAATTAATGAGTGAAAGAAACTGCTGTAAAATTTAGCTAAAAAAAGATTTTTATCAGATTAAGTATATATACACAATAAAAAAAATACTAGAAAGAGATTAGAAATTTAAACACAAAATCAGCTAGTAAGATTTTATAACCTAGCATGTGGCAATGAAACTGTAGTCTTTGGAGTTATCTGATGATGTTTACTACAGAGAGATCATTTTTATTTCTACTAGACAAAAATCTACAAGGTATTACGTTACTTTAGAAAGTCTGGTTCTAAATTAATAGCAAATAGTAGAAGAATCAAAGGTACTTTTCCCTAGAGAATTAAATAATTCTTGGATGAACCTGTTAAACAGCACAACACTTTGACCTGAAAAGACATGCAGTCATCCATTTTCCCAATTTTTAATTTCTACATAACTTTTTAACATTTTATGTAATGTATTGATTTTTAAAGGTATTTAATTGAAAATAATTTATTCATGAAAAAACTCATAAGTGCTAGAGGAGAAAACGAAGGTCTTTGAACTGTGAGGCCAGTGCCTCCTCCAATACGTTACAAACCTTACAAGTAACTTTCCAACAATATGGTCCCCAAAAGTAAATGTATCTAAAAATTAGCATCCAGGAGACAAGAGCTAGTTTCTAAACCTTGAAAAGCTGAGGAAACAAACCCTGTGTTCCTAACATAGCCAGAATTAAAGTCATTTTCTTGGAATCCTGCATCACCTCTTAACCATTCAGTTTTCCACTTTTGTCCAAGTATGAAAAGTCTATTTAATTTTTTAACATAAAGAGTAAAAATGAGTTTTTAGCCTATTCCTATGAGCATAGAGTTGTTTGGGATTTGAGTGAAAATAATACATCAAACAGCATTTGGTGTGTGGGGCAGACTGATAAATTAATGGATGATGACTCTGGGCTTAAGTTAG
>NW_007737977.1:16406-19701 GCF_000696425.1 Galeopterus variegatus
GTATGAAAAGTCTATTTAATTTTTTAACATAAAGAGTAAAAATGAGTTTTTAGCCTATTCCTATGAGCATAGAGTTGTTTGGGATTTGAGTGAAAATAATACATCAAACAGCATTTGGTGTGTGGGGCAGACTGATAAATTAATGGATGATGACTCTGGGCTTAAGTTAGTTGATATGTGAGAATTATTTATGTCACTATTTCTGCTAGAAGTTATTTATTTATAAATGGATTTGTATAAATATATTTATCAGTATAAAATGGATTTTTTTTCAGAACAGAAGCATTTATGCATTATTCTTTATAATTTTTTTAATATACCAGATGGGACATTTTAAATTAAGAATCCATTACCCAAAAGCACTAATAGTAAATACCTATTCAACATGGAATATATACATATTTTTAAACTTTTAGTGAGGTGGTTTTTAAAAGACTGCTTAGCTTACTGTAGTTTATGATGAAAAGGGATTTGTGAATAATCAGGAGCAGATGCCATATCACACTGCAGCCACTTCAAACCTTGCAGACATAATTCTTTAAAGGTCTGAAGTCCCCTTAGAGGCATCTGCCTCTTGAGGGCTTTTTCACAGCATTTCGAAAGGATAACAGCAACACATTTCCAGATATTCAGAGAGGAATATGAAAAGCTCGTCTTGGAGGAAATTTTATATTTTCAACTGTATTAATATTTCAAGGACAGTATGTTACTTTCTAGAGATCTTCAGAGCTCTATCTTAAATGCTGCAATTTTATACTGTAAGTACAATAATCAAAACTAGATTAGCTTACTGAACACCTGCTCTTCATGTGAGAATGAAACAACTCATAGCTTTATTATTTTGAGTCACTTAAGGCATTCACATAAATAAGGACCAAATGAAGTTATGGTTGATTTATGCCTAAATATTTTGTGACATAATATTAATTGGGATTTAGCTTCTTATATATTATTGGTACTAAAATTGAGAGTGATAAATACTACACATTAAATTGTGAGGCTTTTGAAATGAAAGACAAAGTATTCTAAAAGCTTAATTAAGACATGCGATGGTTTTTCAAAATGTGTTTTAGGGACCTTGTATTTTACATTGATGCATCAGGATTCTTTTATTATTTAACTCAAATTTGAATGTAAAATTAATTTATTTTTTCTTAAACTAAACAACAGTGGAATTCTAAATTTGTTTATATTAAACTTTTATATATCATAGATGATGAATGAGTCAACTTAAGCTCCAGGTTAACTCAAAGTAAGGCTTTTCTACTTTTCTCTGATCACATATTCAAACCTCTTGTGAATGTGTTAATGATTTTGAATGTCACAGCTCTGCAACTGTCTATTTTTAAAAGTGAGGTCCTGGATATGTCCATTCATATAAAGCTTTACAGAGAACACTCTGGTGGAACACAGAGCTATTTATTCAAATAGTTGTAAAAATGCAGATACGTGATCTTGAGGTGTGCACTTACCATGATTGCATCAAAACCATAAATAAACATATAAAAAATGGGGGAGAGAGAGAGAGGGAGAGAGGGAGGGAGGGAGGGAGGGAGGGAGAGAGAGAGAGAGAGAAAACAATGACAGTAACATGTTGAACTTCCAGAGAGAGAGAAAAGAACTATGGTTACTATAGGCAGAAAAGGGGAGGGGAGTAAGAAAGGGAAAGGGGTTAATGAGGAGCTGGTTAATAGACACAAAGAATGATTATATATTATAATGATGAATAAGCTAACTATCCTCATCTAACCATCACAAATTGTACAGAATTATTGAAAATCAACATAGTGCCCCACATGTATATATATTATCTTAAAAGTAAAAAAATAATAAAAATTAAAAAAAAAATGTTCAATAACAAGGTCATATAATAAATATGCTAATCCATTTAGTTTTGTGCATTTGTCACTTGGCTTTCATAGTTACAAATATTTTCAGCAGGTTTTAGATATTTTTATTTACCTGAATCTAAAATATCCTACTATAGATATAAGAGTCTGGCTAGCTTAACTACAAAATAACCTTGATTTCCAAGATGACGCACTAAAGTGGGCAGTTTTCAGATTTATTTTATATGACTCTTTAAAGTACTAACAAAATATAAACAAAAGGTATAGTCACTCTGCTTTCTATCAATTTATAACCTATCCACTTGCTGTTAGCTGTGAACTTCTGCAATGAGTTTAATTATTCCTGGGTTATTCTCAATCCACAGCTCACACACAGGAGTTCCTCAAAGTGCCTGAGATTACCCTATTTAAAAATTTATTTTCTCCCTATTTGATAAATTATCTGAAATGATCTCAGTATTTGACTTGCTTCAGTGATTTTTGTCTGTCTAAATTTGCTAAGCTATCATTTTCATGAGAGCAGAGATTTTTGTCTGCCTTATCAAGAGTACTTGGGATCAAGTACACTAGAGAGAGAAAATTAGAAGTTAAGGGCAGTAAGGAGTGTCAAACCCAAAGTTGTCTATTTGTATTATCTTCTAGACACTGAAAAGAATTTGGCTTTTACTCAGAAAAAGATCAAAAGCCAATGTAGGGCAGGATGTTACACACGTCTTAAAAAGTTTGTCTCTTATTTTTTGAGCAAGTTTGTAGACAAGCAAGGATGAACATATACAGAAAAACCAGTTAGAAAAATGAAAACAAGCTAATGATTTTATTTACATTAGTTGTGTTTAGTTAGTGTCTGTTCCAATGTAATCATTGTATGCGGAATTCAAATTGTATCGAAATTCAAATAGGGTATTGAAACTTTCCTGAAAGTTTAGTAGGGTTGAATATAATGATACTTTTTGACCCAAATATAATACACATTCTGTTTCACTATTCAGGTTATACTAAAGATAACATAGTGTACATGAAAAATACTATTCTCATCAATGATCTGTGTGGGAAATTAAACACATCAAAAATTCAAAATAAGTTCCCAAATCACTGACTGTAATGTGCCATGTACTTAGTGCTGTGGTCCCTAAATTTGGACTTTCCTTGACACTTATCCATCCTGCTCTTACAGGGCTTAATGCCATGGCTTCTTTTCTATACCTCACTGTATTATGTTTTCATTTGTAAATAGGACAGATTATAGATGAAAATACTAACTGTGAAGTATGAGAGGGTACTTCTAAAGTTCATGGGAAGATTCATATTATCTTTCAATTCTATTTTTCCATGAACTTTTTGAAGTACCCTCATATACCATAATAATAATAATAATATAGTAAATAACGTGTGTACATACAGTACACATTCTATGTGACAAGTAACTATCTCTAATTCCCATAATG
>NW_007737977.1:19825-22464 GCF_000696425.1 Galeopterus variegatus
AAGAATTTGGCTTTTACTCAGAAAAAGATCAAAAGCCAATGTAGGGCAGGATGTTACACACATCTTAAAAAGTTTATTTGTCTCTTTTATTTTTTGAGCAAGTTTGTAGACAAGCAAGGATGAACATATACAGAAAAACCAGTTAGAAAAATGAAAACAAGCTAATAATGATTTTATTTACATTAGTTTTGTTTAGTTAGTGTCTGTTCCAATGTAATCATTGTATGCGGAAGTCAAATTGTATCGAAATTCAAATAGGGTATTGAAACTTTCCTGAAAGTTTAGTAGGGTTGAATATAATGATACTTTTTGACCCAAATATAATACACATTCTGTTTCACTATTCAGGTTATACTAAAGATAACATAGTGTACATGAAAAATACTATTCTCATCAATGATCTGTGTGGGAAATTAAACACATCAAAAATTCAAAATAAGTTCCCAAATCACTGACTGTAATGTGCCATGTACTTAGTGCTGTGGTCCCTAAATTTGGACTTTCCTTGACACTTATCCATCCTGCTCTTACAGTGCTTAATACCATGGCTTCTTTTCTACACCTCACTGTATTATATTTTCATTTGTAAATAGGACAGATTATAGATGAAAATACTAACTGTGAAGTATGAGAGGGTAACATCTACAGTTCATGGGAAGATTCATATTATCTTTCAATTCTATTTTTCCATGAACTTTTTGAAGTACCCTCATATACCATAATAATAATAATATAGTAAAAAACGTGTGTACATACAGTACACATTCTATGTGACAAGTAACTATCTCTAATTCCCATAATGTTTAAGAGATAGGAAGTATTGTTTTTCCATTTTGTTGATAGCAAATTATGCAGCAAGTTAAGAGAAAATAAAATGTTATCTGAAAATAATTTTAATATGTTTGGTTGATATAATTTAAAACAAAAACTTTTTTTTTCCGTTTGGTTTATATAATTTAAAACAAAAACTTTTTTTTTCAATTTCTACCAGTCAACTGATATTTCTTTCACTGTAAATATTTGTGAAGGCTTACAGTGTGCTTTAGACTCTTAAAATCAGGAAAAATCAGTGGCCAAAAATGACTAGACTACCTTCACTTCAAATCATGCACTTGATATTTTATCAGAATTCCTATTTTACTACAACATGACTACAGGGAATTATCTTGATAATCCATGCAAAAGGTTACACCTAAATAATTATATATAATTTTCCCCATNGATAGCAAATTATGCAGCAAGTTAAGAGAAAATAAAATGTTATCTGAAAATAATTTTAATATGTTTGGTTGATATAATTTAAAACAAAAACTTTTTTTTTCAATTTCTACCAGTCAACTGATATTTCTTTCACTGTAAATATTTGTGAAGGCTTACAATGTGCTTTAGACTCTTAAAATCAGGAAAAATCAGTGGCCAAAAATGACTAGACTGCCTTCACTTCAAATCATGCACTTGATATTTTATCAGAATTCCTATTTTACTACAACATGACTACAGGGAATTATCTTGATAATCCATGCAAAAGGTTACACCTAAATAATTATATATAATTTTCCCCATTGTGGATTAGTTTCAGTATCCAATCTTAAATTAAACAGTATTTCTTTATCTTACTCAAATAGTTCCTATACTTTTAAAAGGATGATCAAAATAAATTACCTTTCTATTTCAAATTTTTGTTTTATTTAACTTACTGTGGATTTGTTTAAAATATTCATTAAAATAATGGTAAATGTTTTGTTAACAAAAATGAATGTACTGGATTGTCCTTTTTAATCTTAAGTTTTAGAAAATATTTAGGAAAAAGGAAACCTGTTAGGAAAGCAGGAAGTAAGAGTTGAGATTTCCACTGTACAATATGGTGGCTACTCTGCTCTTCAAGGATATGGTCTAAATTAAGATGTACTGTTAGTATAAAACATACACTAGTATGAAACAGTGTAAAATATCTCAATAAGCTTTACATTTATTTCATGTTGAAATGATAATAATTTGGCTATATTGAGTATAAAGTATAAATACAGTATATTATTAAAATTAATTTGTTTTATTTTACTTTTTAAAGAAACATTTGAAAAATTTAAAATTGCTTGTATGGTTTGCGTTTGTGGCTGACATTACATTACATTTCTAATTGACAACAATGATCTAAAGAGTGGGTGTAGATATAGAAAGCAACCCTAGGAAGAAGGCAAAGTATAGCTTAGAATCACTCTCTACATCCATTCACAGGGAGATACAAAGCAGGTCACCTAATTGTAAGTTTTAAGAAGAGGAATTAAATTTGATGTCCAGTGTGAGTGCACTACGGTGAGGAATCTCTTAGTTTAACCAGTAGAAATAAATATGTCTAGTGTTTCAAAGTTTTCTGGTGCCCTTGACCCCAATGACAATCTGAAGGGGAAAAGAAGAAAATCATATTAACATAAAATATGATGGAGAATATTTTGATTATGCTTAATTGGCAAAAATTGCCATTCCTTATTTTATGTCACCAAGAATTAGGCTTCAATGTGAAAAATATGTAATTATTTATATTTTCAACCTACTGAACAAATTTACTTATACCAGTACAAAAAACATTAAGATATTTAGGCTAGTTTTAAGTGGAAATCAACATGTTAAACTTGCACTGT
>NW_007737977.1:23390-24955 GCF_000696425.1 Galeopterus variegatus
AAAAACATTAAGATATTTAGGCTAGTTTTAAGTGGAAATCAACATGTTAAACTTGCACTGTAAATTTATTGGAGTTAAAGGTGTTAAATAATTTCTGTAGGAAATAAGTACTTGATGAATCTGGTATCAATATAAAAGTAAACCTCTTTTTAATGAAATATATATCTGACTATTATTCAAGAAATCAAATTCTCCAATGATTTCCCTTTTTTAAAAATTAAGATGGGTCTCTTAGAAAATATGATCAGGATTTATAGGCTCTGTAGTTGTATTTAGTACACAGTCATAATAACTGAGCAGGTCCTGACCAAATTAAATTGTTAAAAGATGGTCAGCTAATAATTGGGTGTAATTTTAGATATGTACTTACTGGAAATCAATCATCTGATTGTTCCTAACAACATATATTTTCTCTCTGGGGACATTGCAGTGCATTTTACTTATAATCATTTATCATGTGATAATTTGAAATGATCACTGTTGGAAATGAATGACCATTTGAGTATTACAAATGTAAACAAAATTAATAAAGTATTAATGTAACACATCATTAAAACTGAACATTTTGTTTTGCAGACTGTACTCCTCATGTTATAAGCAGTAGATTTTCTTTTATGAATTCAATTCTAAAGGAAACATTATACTCTGATACCTGTTAGCTCATAGTCTTATCCAGCCTTTTCCCCTTCAAATGAAAACAGCAAATAATTCACCTAATATGTGTTTAATCACATTCATTTTTATAAAGATTTTATTGTTTGGAGTCAAGCAAAACAATGCTGTCTATATAGAAAAAATCTGTGTTAGTTACATTATTATCAGAGCACTACTGTGAACTATTTGCAGAAAGGAATGAAGAATTAAGGATGGAAAGAAAAGGCAAAGAAGAAAAGGATATAAATTATGTGTTCAAGTAAATCTCAGTTTGGCTTTGATTTACATTTCCCTGATGATTAGTTATTTTGAGCATTTTTTCATGTACTTGTTTGCCATTTGTTTATCTTCCTTTGAGAAATTCAGCTCCTTTGTCCATTTTTTAATTGGGTTATTTGGTTTTTTACTGTTAGGTTCTTTGAGTTTGTTGTATGTTCCGAATATTAATCCCTTGTCGGGACGTATAGTTTGCAAATATTTACTCCCATTCTGTAGGTGTCTTTTCTTTCAGTTATTGTTTCCTTTGATGTTCAGAAGCTTTTTAGTTTGACATAACACTCTGAGGTGAACCTAGCTTATATGATGAATGTTATAAATCATACCAATTCACATATGAGCCAGTCTGAGTTAATTGAAAATCATATTTTATTCCTAGTCTAGAAACATAAGTGTTCTAAAAATATTAATTATTTATAAATTCATAAACATATTTACTGTACTTCTATTTAAGTTTCTAATATACTTTCTAAAATCTTCTTATGACCTAAAACAAATAGTCTAAACTTCTTAAAAAATACTCATGTAAGAAGTGAGAATAAATAAAAATTTTAAAAAGATTAATTAGGGAAAACTTTTCATATCCAATATTAAACCATATCACAGTCTTAATTAAAACAGTGTGATAACATCAT
>NW_007737977.1:24988-32382 GCF_000696425.1 Galeopterus variegatus
AAACTTCTTAAAAAATACTCATGTAAGAAGTGAGAATAAATAAAAATTTTAAAAAGATTAATTAGGGAAAACTTTTCATATCCAATATTAAACCATATCACAGTCTTAATTAAAACAGTGTGATAACATCATAGTAATAAAATAGCTGTGTCAGTTTGACAGCAGGTAATACAATATTTGGTGGATAGTGGTTTGTAGGGAAAACTTTTCATATCCAATATTAAACCATATCACAGTCTTAATTAAAACAGTGTGATAACATCACAGTAATAAAATAGCTGTGTCAGTTTGACAGCAGGTAATACAATATTTGGTGGATAGTGGTTTAAGTAATAATGTTCTCTATTATTTACTTAAGAAGCCTGGAAGCAGGCAGTTTCAGATTTATTTATCTTTTTTCACCAGCCATGGATTGTGTCTTAATGGTCTGGTCTTTCCTTCATCATTATAACATGCCTGCCAAAGCAAAAAACATCAAGTTTGTTACACACCAGTAAATCATGAAGACAGAGTTGTGTTGATCTCTAATATTCACCAGCCATGGATTGTGTCTTAATGGTCTGGTCTTTCCTTCATCATTATAACATGCCTGCCAAAGCAACAAACATCAAGTTTGTTACACACCAGTAAATCATGAAGACAGAGTTGTGTTGATCTCTAATATCAAGAAAGCCAGTCTTCTTTCAACATATCACTTACCAGAAGTGGGTCGCATGCTTACCTCTTGTCTAAACACTAGCAAAACACGGGGATTATGTTGACAGTTATAGGCTTATTAGGACTCATCCTCTGATCCTTCTTCACACATTTCTCTTCCCACAGACATAACTGGGATAATGCTGACAATGAAAAAAGGCAGTGATGGATTTTGAGTAGGCAAGTAGTACTCTCTGCCCCTCATTTCAATCAATGGAACAGAAGAGAAAAGATACAGACATTTACTCCAACATTTGATTAAAATAGAATTTCTTATCAATGAATAAAAGGATGAATTGTTCAATAAGTGATATTGGGATACCTGCTCATGTCATTTGACACAAAAATTTAATTAAACTTTTATCACTTATTATATTTTATTATAAGAGAAATACCAAATAAAATTTTCTTCCAAAGGAGAACTTAAAATCATAAAGTTAGTAAAACATGATAGTAATAAAATGTTTTTAATATTGAACTGGGGAAAGTTATAAATTGTCCTTTAGACTTTAAAAAAAACTAACAATCCCTGTGAATATTTGATTAATTAAGTTAATTTAAATTAAACTAAAGGTGAGACATTTAAATTTCAAAAGACATTTGACAGAACCACTAAAATAATATTTACCTCACTCAGTTACAACTGAAAACCAATATATCTTCAATAACATTATTAAATAGTCAATTATTATACCAGTAATAATAAGCAGAATTTATTAAATACTTACATTGTATGAAAAAATAAATTCATATTGTCTCATGCAATCAACACCAACAATCAGGGGGTTCCTTTTTGCATGTAGCAAAACAGATGCTCAGAGGTGTTAAAAAATTTGCTAGAGAACATGGAGCAAGTAAGTGAAAGAGTTAATATGAATGCAGATAGAAAATGCATGCATTAGAAATTTATATTTTAGGAATTATTGTGATAATCAAACTGGAAAAAGATATGTGCATGAAAGTATTTATTTATAATTCCATTTTTACAATTACACTATTTAGAAGCCACATAAATGTACATGACAGAGATTATTTAAATTAATGACAGTACATGTATTATAAAATTTTAAGAAGCCATTTAAATGGTAATGTAGTTCATTCATTTACATTGAAAATGCCTGCAACATACAGTTAGTAGCAATGAATTACAATTAAACAGGAAAGACTGACAGAAAGCATCAATCTCCTCTCCCCCAAAAATACAACTAAAATGTAACTGAACCATATGTAATTGTGTTTATATGTGTATGTGCATTCTTAAAGGAAAAACAAAACAAAACAAAACAAAAGAAGAAAGCCACAACAGACTGTGGGTGAGTTCGGTAATACATTTTTGGTTGTGCTATTGGACTTATTAGAGCAGTAAAAGTTCCTGGTTAGTGAGGATGGTGATCTTGGAGAAGTAAAGCATTTGACAGATTCCAATCCCTGAGAGGCTTGGAGCTTAGCATTTTAAGGAAATTAACAACTTCAGATAAAGTAGCAAGAGAAATAAATATTAATATATTAATTCATTCAGCTGTAAAAAAATTGCATAAGCATAATAATGTAGTCTGGGGCTTTTGCATTTGTTGTGCTGTGGACATTTTCAGCAGTCTGGTGATCCTATAAAACCTTTCTCAGAATAATGTTTTCAAATGCAGAAAATTAAATGCATAAAACTGCAAAGAGAACAAGTTTACTTTGAAATAATTTTATTAAAAATATGCTAGTATGTTTTTCTTTATTGACGTATTAAATAAGATTAGCACAGACCCAATAACTAGTAATAAATGTGATTTTAAAGGTATTTGTGATTCTTCTTGGTGACAAAATCACAGACAATGTCCTAGTCTTACTTGGGTTCTTTGTCTACATTCGTGTTTTAAGAATGAAAAATTTTAGATAGAAATAAATGGAAATGATGATAGGTTTCTCCTCATTCAACTTCACAGATATCCTGAATTCAATTAATGGGCCTCTTTGGACACCAAGTTAAGAATACCTAAGACACTTACTATTAAATAAATAACAGTTTAAATAAAAATGCGATACATCTACAGGAGAAATTAAGGAGAATGCAAGACAACTAATATAGTTCAGTGCTGATACCACTGGCGATGAGAACTGGAAAATAAGAAGAAATGAGAAAAGAGATTTTTTTTTCTTAATTTTTACTAAAATTATGTACTTCCATTTTATTTTAACTATTACATATTTCACTTTATAACAATAAAATATTTTGTTAAAAATCATTGCATTGCATGGGTAATTTTAGCCCATTTATGCTAATTCTATGCATGTGTAGACAGAGGTCTTCAAGGAAAATTATAAAAATATTATCAGTGGCTAATGTATGGGTGAGATTTCAGGTGGTATTTATTTATTTTTTCATATTCTAATTTTTTTATGTGAATACATATAAATATTTGGGCATTTAAATTTAAGACACAAATATTGGCCTATTGTTCTAGAACATAAGAGATGAGTGTGCAGCATGACATGCACTAGATTCAATAGGAAAATGAACTGTTGGAATTTAAATAAGTTTATCGTAAACCTAAGTCAATATTACAATTAATGTATGTAATTTATAAAAAATAATGTATACTGTTGTAAGAAAATTTATAGGAGAATTAAAATTTTTAAGAAAGTAAGTCTAATAATAACTAAGTTTGTGTTCTATTAAAGTAAAATAATTATACATTTACTAATTTTATATTTAAATTTAAATTGTCTAAAATACTATTTCTCTGTCATAATTTATTTTTCTTCCAGTATAATCCTGACTGTCATTTAGTAAAACAAACATAAAATACTGATGCACAAGACTTTGATTTTTTATTTAATTATTCACTATGGGAATGCAGTGCTCAAAAAATTGAACACTATACTGCATTTATTCAATTATTGATCATAAATATATACTGAGTTCATGTGCCAGGCCTGGTAATAAATGTGAGATTTTAGATACGTAAGGTCTCTGCTTTCACTCATATTGATCAAAAATGCCTATGTTTAGTCAGTTTGGGGTGATATAACAAAAGTACCATATACTGGGTGCCTTGAACAACAGAAATTCATTCCTCACAGTTTTGAAGGCTGGAAATTCTAATATTAACATGCTGGCAGGTGTCTGGTGAGAGCCCTCTTCAATTGAACACCTTCTGGCTTTATCCTCACATGCAGGAGAGAGAGAGCCTCTTTCTCTTTTTATGAGAATACTAATTTCATTATCGAGACTCCATTCTCATGGTCTCATCTAAACTTAATTATCTCCCAAAGGCGCCATCTCCTAATACCATCTCGATAGGGACTGGGGTGTCTACATATGGATTTTGGGAAGACACAAACATGCAGTTCATAGCAACCTGCTAATGAATGTAGAATTAAAATTAAGATGGGAATTCCATAGAAAAGAAATAAAAATACAAAGAGAAAATATAGCAAACCTGATTTATACTGAGGTAGAAGGACCACTCTGAGGCAATGACTATTGAACTGCATTACAAGACTACATAGAAATTAGGTGGGTGAAGAGAAGGTAGGAGCCGAACAGTTGCACCTAAAAAGGAAAGGCCCTATACTCTTGAAAGCAATATTGCATAGGAAAAAATGACATGGAAAGTCCAAGTTTCCAGAGGCAGGAGTGCACAGCAAGGGAGGAGGTGAGAGGGTGTTTTAAGTTCAAATGATGCATTAAGGAAAGCACCGAATAGTTTTAAATGTGCATATTAGATGAGAATTGAACAGAGTAAATTCATAATTTTTATAATTTAAAAATTAATCTGGCTGCACTGTGGAAAATAAATGGGAGAGGGTGCACAGTGCTTATGCAATATTCAGGTAATAGGAGATTATTGCCTTTCTTGTGGACTTTATATACCCTGTGACTGTTTGAACCAGCTTTGCTATGATGCTATTTTATTAGAGTTAAATAAAACTTTGACGCATTTCAATCTAGTTTTTCATGATTGCTTTACTTTTTAATTTTCAAAAATTAAAGTTCTGCACTTTTGGAAGTCCCACGAGATGACCAAGGATTTGTTTGCTGGAACCAATTGCACATCTGTCCTTACGAGTGAAACTTGCGAGTTCTTTAACTACAGGTGCATTATGTTTTATTTTTCTAAGGAGTGAATCCTGGGAGGCAATAGAATATTTCCTTTTCTGGCTGTTTCTTTTACTCTTTTTTTTTTTTTTTTGACTCTGCATTTTTATTTCTATTTCTGTTTCTTGGCCAAATTTGCTTCTTGCTCTGGTTTGTTCACACCCAGTTAATTATTTGTCATTGGTTACAATAATGGCAAAAAATAAAGTTTTATGGTTTAACCATTTGATGATTTATTTCAGGTGGATATTGAGAATTTATTCCATTATGTGATAAAAAAAAAAAAAAAACGAGTCAAGTTCATTGATTTTTTTTGTTTGTTTCTGTGGTAGGCTAAGTTTTAAAATGGTCCCTGTTGATGTTGTTGTTGTTGCTGTTTGTTTTTGTGTGAGTGTGTGTGAGAGTGTGTGTGTGTGTGTGTGTGTATGTACGTGTGGGAATTGATTCATTCACCTTTAGCTCCCTCCAATAAGTGAAAACATGTGGTATTTCTTTCTTTTTTTTTCTTTTTTTGAAGCTCTTACAACGAGAAAATGGAGGGGACACATCTGGGTGGGAGGGGGGAGAGGGAGGAGGGAGGGAGGTTTTGGTGATGGGACACAATAACTAACTACATTGTATATTGACAAAATAAAAATTAAAAAATAAATAAATAAATAAATAAATAAAATGGTCCCTGTTACTTCCACCTGGTGTTATCCTGTTATTATATGATATTACATTAGTTGGTGAAAGATTTTTATAGATGTAATTTAAGTCACTAATCAGTTACCTTTCACTTGGGAAGATAATCTGAGTGGGCCTAACCCAATCACACGAGCCTTTTAGAAGCGGACGGTTTTCTCTTGCAGATGGCAGAGAGATCAGAGAGATTAGAGCATTAAAAAGATTTACCAGAAGAAAAAGATTTGATGCAGGCTTTGAAAATGCATGGGGCTAGGTGGAAAGGACTTGAGAGCAGTCTCTAAGAGCTGAGAGCAGCCCTTGGCCAATAGCCAATGAGAAAACAAAGACTCAAGTCCTACAGCAGGAAAGAAATTGATTCTGCCACTACCTGAATAAGCTTGGAGGAAGATTCTTCCTCAGAGCCTCTGAATTCCTGCCCAGCCAACAGCTCGATTTTGGCCTTGAGAGACTAAGCAGAGAACTCAGTTGTGCCCTGCTCGGGCTTCTCACCTACCGTGAGATAATAAATAGATGTTGTTTAAGCCACTGGGTTTGTAGCGTTTTTTTTTTTTCCCCCCCTTAGCAGTAGAAAACTAAGTTTGTCTCTTTAACTGTGTGATCTAACTAAAATCAATTAAGAAAACTGCTTACTGAAAAGGGACAGAGCTTGTTGCTATTTGGACAAATATTTTCAGCTTTCTTCTTAAGCCTCCCTGAAACCTTTGCTATAAGTTTGAAGGAATAACGTGGGTCTTTGACAAAGTGCAATTTCAGAGCCTATGAAAAGTACTGTACCTAGTGCTATCAATTGTTGCTACATCAAAGAATATTTTTGTGGGCACAGTTTTCCAAGCTGACAACTTTTAGACCACTTTTTGTCTGTATTAGAAAACTGAATTAGTATTGCTAGGAATATTTGTAGTCCGGATGCAGCTAACATCACAGAAGTAGACTGCTGAACCATGATCCAGTGAAATAATAGTTTATTGTACAGAAGAGAAGGAATTGAGAAGAATAATTTAATAGTAGGCCCTTTAGGAATTTTAAAATATTTTATTTTCTGATGAATACAAGAGGGACAACCTTTCTTATTTTTCCTTGATCAATCTCGAATAATCACTTTTGGTCGATTGTGCTTTTGTTTACTGAAATGAAACGTTTAACTGTCATATAATTATCAGTAACTTCTCAGATTTCAGAAATAAACAGAGTATTATAACTTTTTAGACAATACAGTTATTTGTACATTTTTAATTGGAAATGAGAATTTGTTTTGTTGTTTTGTTTTGTTATTTTTTACCAGGACATGAATCATGCAACTAAGGTTTTACCTGGAGCACTGCATTTGAGAATAATTTTTATTTAGTAAGGAATGACAAGCCTTTCATTAAAGAACAAATGTTGTATTTTAAATGTAAAGCCAGTTTTTAGGAAGTCTTTTCAATCTTTTCCATGGATAAATTATCCTAGTTTCACAGACAGTAAATTTCAAAATCCATTAAGGACCTAAAAGAGAAAAAAAAAGTATGAAAATCTTTAAGAATTGGGTGTGAAATCTCAAGGAAATCATTTATTGGGCTTGGTTTCCTAGCTTTAGACAAAGAGAAAAAAAACAGTGTGAAAATCCTTAAGAATTGGGTGTGAAATCTCAAGGAAATCATTTATTGGGCTTGGTTTCCTAGCTTTAGAATAGAAAAGCAAATAGTAGAGGCTTTTTGGAGCTCCGAATCTGTATTTCTCCAGATAGAAGTTAATTCTCTGTCCTCATAGTACCCAACAAGTGTAGGGGACTCATATAGTTAAAAATATCTTTTGCTGGGGCCGGCCCGGTGGCGCACTGTGCTAGTGCGCCGCTTGGGAAGCGTGGTTGCGCTCCCACCAAGGGTTCGGGTCCCACATACAGACCGGTTCCCGCTCACTGGCTGAGCGAGGCGCGGGGGCA
>NW_007737977.1:32966-40363 GCF_000696425.1 Galeopterus variegatus
AACTTCCTCTTCAACATGTTGTTTGAGCTAGCTTTGCCTTCTTGCTAGTTCCCTTAATAAACAATAAGTTGAATAAAAAAATTTTCATATACATTAACTTTATTTTCACATGAGTCATGTTTATAACATTTTTGAAAATTATATTACAGTAAACTGGTACGGCATCCCTTTAAATGGAGTAAAGCAGATACAAGAACAATTATGAAGGTAAAATTAGGAGAAATTTGTGTTCTATTTGAAATGGAGGTTTTAAGTGGAGAAAATGGCAAGTATGCTTCCTAGGTTTTCATACATGGATAAATATGAATGCCATTCAGTGAACTAAGGACCACTGTAAAAAAGAAGCAAGGTGACTGGTGGGAGGTGAGGGTGGGCAGGATCAAAAGAATAGGAAAGGGGAAAGATGAAAGGTGGCAATTATTGTCATAGAAATGTTTGGATTTGAGGTACACTGAACTATTCAAATCATGATTATAAATTTGTAGTTGACTCTTCATAGGATGGAGATATAAATTTTATAGTTATGAATATCTTTGCCTTAATTGAAATCATGGATATTGTCCATGGAAGAAGAGTGAATCTAGAATTTTCAGTCATAACCTCTATCGAGATACCCTAGTTAAAAGTAAAGAAAAGACATTCAACTAATTTAAGCAAAAAGGTGGGGATTTTTTGGCTCATGTAAGTTAAACATATTTTCAATAAAACATCTCCTTTTAGGCCTGGATTAATGCACATATTTACATAATATCAGAAATCTGTCTTTTCAGCTCCGTCTAAACTTTGCTGGCTTAATTTTAGGCAGGCATTATGCAAATGTGATGAAGATGCCCTCAGTAACTGCAGGACTATTTGTGAAAGGAATAACAGAGTTTCCTCTTTGACTAAAAATTGGCATCAGAAAAATAACTGTGGCTGAAGGTCTGGGGTAACCAGCCTTGGTCATCTGACCGCCTCCGTGGGAAAATCATTACCTCTTGACTGAAATCTCTGTCAAATGAAACCTGAGAAGTTCCTTGGTTTGTCTCTCCAGAAGATGCGAGAAGATATATTGGGCAGAGAAAAGCAGACGTCTACCACAGGTGAATTTGGAATGTTACAATTCCATGGGATTATGCGTTTAGAGGAAAAAATCTGAAAGAAATTAGGTAAATGGAACCAAAAAGAAAAACACCTGAGCAATTACAAATAGTAAAAAGAATTATTTATAACAAACCGGTATAAATTTTTATAAAGATATTTGAATCAGTAATTTTACTGAAAAAAAAAAGAAAACTAACTGACATGTCCTAGGTGTATTACTAAAAGTTAGTTTTAATGAGTAAGTATTTCCAATACTTTTAATGAAAATCCAGAGCCACTACTCTTATCAAACTAAATTATGATGTTTCTATGCTAAAGTGATTCATCACAAATTCTGACTGAAAATATGATGAAAGTGTGATTTGAGATCACACAATTAAATAAACAAACTGTGTTAGTTTTCTATTGCTGGTGAATAAATTGCTACAAACCTGGTGGGGGCTTAAAAAGATGAAACCACAGATTATTATTAGCATTACAGTGGACCGGATATTCAAAGGAAAAAAAAAAGTACTGGTTAAATATCGCATTTTCAGTCTATTGTTGAAACTAGAAAGAAAGTGAAAACCTACAGATTTGTAAAATTAGAGGTAATTTAAAATGAGAGTGATAAACTTAAATTAGTGTTTGTTTTGTCCTGATGATGGTTGAATGAATATGTTAGGCTGAAAAGGTACTGAGGTTACACGAGAAGGCCCCAGGAGAGAATAATCATTTGGCCCATGAATGAATCTGATGGAGGAAATTGGGACTGAGGCCCCCCACTTAGACAGAATCACTGTGAAGTGTTACACCGTTAGCAAAAGTACTATATCTTTAGGATATGCCCCCCTAAAAAAAATCAGCTCACAAGCAAAGAGAGATGACAAACAATGATATAGCTTCTTCCTGCATCGTAGGCTGTGAAATACAAACAAACAAATTAAAAAATATAATGCGAGAAATTAAAATCACGAATTTGGAGTATGCATTTATGCCTTTTGCAAAGTCTAGAAAAATGTTAATTTGAAAAATTTAATTTTATAAATTCTGTTTTGGGGAGACTTCAGGACTCCCAACAGAGAAAGAGGAATGTAATAGAGAAATTTACTCTCAATTCAGGCCCTAAGGAATTCCCAAGATTGCATTTACCCAAGCCTTATTCTGCAGCCTCCCCAGATACTTCAGAACTTCAGTTGTCCTCTTCCTGAATCTCTCTACTCATTTGCATGTGCGGGTATGACCTTGATCATTTAGATGCAATAAGAAAAATGTAGGTATCTATTCATAACATAGGGCAACAATTGAATAGTCCATGGAAAAGAAGTGTACTTTAGATATTCCTTCATAACCAGGGCCTTCACAGTATTCAAACACAGAAACATTACTGTGCCACACTTCTTTTCAGTTCAAATTTCCATTCTTGCAAATTAACTGCACTTAAGGAAAAGTTATCTCGGTTTATATACTCAAAAATAATTTAAAGCAGTGCATTGCATTTCTTCTAACTCTAATTTTATTCTTTCTGATGAATGTAAAACATAACAGAGAAAGTTATAATTTCTAGTTCAGATGACAATATTTTTTTAAAGCAGCTCCAGAGATTTTGAATGAAAATTGATATATTAGAACAGTTAATTTAATACCCATCTATTATAAATGTCTTAGTCCTAAACCAAGTGAAATTACATTGTTTTTTTTAGCTCCAAATGAGAGATAAGAAATATAGCGTCATTCAAATTCATAATAATAACTGTAATTATAACAGCATGCTCTTCTCTTACATATGAACTGAAATAAAATAATTTATAAGCGGCAATAGAAATGAAGCAGATTTATCATATGAATTTTTCTAAATTAATTTCACTTTAAGATAATTTGAAAAAGTCATATATTTTTCATTCAGCAACTGTTTTAATCTCTAGTATGTGCCAGGCATTATACTGAGACAGGGATATTCTACTTAAGTAAGCAGTTACTTGTTTACGTTGCTTGTCTTTCAATAAGTCTATGACCGAAATGTCACTAAGGTAATTTTTGCTATGACCTCGGACCTTTTAAAGGGGGGGATGTTTATGGGTTCTTCATCATGCATTTGCACATATTTGAATACAGATAGAAATTTTGCAATTTGGCAGGCAAGTGCATGCTGCCTGGGTATACATCACAGAGAGATATTTTAATTTCTGTGTCTTAATATGATGCAGTTTCATGAGTTAGGAGTTTTCACTGATTGTTACAAAGGTCAAATTTTATTTACTCACGAGTAGATTTTGAATATGTTAACCTAACTAACATATTCCAAGTAATTCTATGATGTGTCAGTTAAACTACAGAGTTAAGACAAAGTCACAGTTGGAGAGTATGAGATAAAACTGAAATGTGGTTCTGATACTAGCTGATGGTATTAATTTTCCGGTTTTACTAATTGGTGGGGCAGTAGCAATAACCATAAAATTAGATAAGATAACACAAATTTATTTAAGATAACACGGATTTATTTCCTTAATTTTCCAGAGGTCAAAAGTCAAAAATGGAGCTTACAAGACTCAAACCAAGTTGATAACACAGTACTTTCTTTTTAATGACTTGGGAAGACTGTGCTGCCTTGCTTTTTCCAGCTTCTCCCCATGTCTGCATTCCTTGGCTTGCGGTCCCTTCCTTCANGATTTTGAATATGTTAACCTAACTAACATATTCCTAGTAACTCTATGATGTGTCAGTTAAACTACAGAGTTAAGACAAAGTCACAGTTGGAGAGTATGAGATAAAACTGAAATGTGGTTCTGATACTAGCTGATGGTATTAATTTTCCGGTTTTACTAATTGGTGGGGCAGTAGCAATAACCATAAAATTAGATAAGATAACACAAATTTATTTAAGATAACACGGATTTATTTCCTTAATTTTCCAGAGGTCAAAAGTCAAAAATGGAGCTTACAAGACTCAAACCAAGTTGATAACACAGTACTTTCTTTTTAATGACTTGGGAAGACTGTGCTGCCTTGCTTTTTCCAGCTTCTCCCCATGTCTGCATTCCTTGGCTTGCGGTCCCTTCCTTCATCTTCAAAGCAAGCTCTGTAACATCGGAGCAATCTTGTCTTTCTCTTCTTGCTCTCTCTATGACTCTTGCTTTTCTGTCATCACATTTTCCTCCCTCACAGAGCCACTTTCTCTGACTCTGACCATCCTGTCTTCCTTTTATAAATATCCTGGTGATTACACTGGGTCCCTTCCAAGATTTCAGCCCATCTCAAGATTCTTAATTATATCTTTTGCCCTAAGATAATATTCATCCGTTTTCCTTATAATATAAAATTTACAGAATCCAGGTATTAGAATGTGAACATCTTTGTGGGGCATTATCAAGCATAACACGCTATGGGAACTGGTGTAAGTTACTTAAGCTTTCATGGTACTAAGTTCCTCATCAATAAAATGAGGTATGAATAGCACTGATGTCTTGAGTAAAATGAGTGTGTGACTGTGTAATTGTGTATGTAAAACTGCATGTATATCACTGATGTATATATACACACACATATGTATCACTGGGATCACTGTATTCTATCTCTCTATTCATCTAATCATCTATCCCTTACCATCTTTTTATATATCCATCCATCTACCTAGCTATCTATAATAAAACTGTTCTTGACTTATTGAGAAATACGTATTTCAGACTCAGAAAAATAAATATCACCTATTTATAATATTAATAATAATAGGTAGCATGTTGAGCATTTATTTTACTTGCTTTTTTTATTTTACTTGCTCTTTTTATTTTATTTACTCTTTGTCTCTCATTCCCACACCTATCCATCTCTACCACTCCTATGAATTCATTATCCTTAAGTTTTTTGTATTTTCAGAAATAGACAGTGCTGGTTTGAGAGTATATGGGTTATTATTTTATATAATAAGAATTTTGCTGTAGTTTTCATTATATTGTGTACATTTTTCTCACAATATGTTCTTAAACAGGTCCGATTAAAAGTATAATCTTTGAAATGTTATAACAAGAGTTTTTAATAGTGCTACTACTTAATATTCATGTGATGATGAAAAAATTGCATAGCCTCTCTTTTTTCTGTGTTTCTAGGTTATTTCATCTAACCACATCCTCAACATTCAACATGTTTTCTTTTCTTTTCTTTTTTTTTTTTTTTTCTTCCTGGTGATGTACTTAAAGTTCCTCTAATTCCCTTTCACTATAAACAAAACGATAATGAATCTGCAGGCACATGCTCCATTATGGACCCATGCTTGAATTATTATGAGATACACACTAGAGACTGGGACATCTTGGTCCTTTAATTGTGCACATACTTAATTTCAATATCTAATGCCCGTTTGCCTTCACAATTTTTTTTTTTTATATATAATGCAGGGATTCACAATCTCCTTATGTCCTTATCAGCTCTTGATTATATGAGGTTTTATTCTCTGTCAAAGTGATAGGTGTAAATTTGTGTCATATCATGATTTTAATTTGAACTTTACTTACTGTTTGGCTGTTTAGGTATTTAGTTAAACAATTTAACTGTGTTAGTAATTCGGGTGCTTATTTCTGATATTTAATTGCTTTTTGTTCATTTTTGTTCGGGGTTTATTTTCCTTTTCTGATGTTGATTTGCAGAAGTTCTTTATATATTGTACATAACATCTTCAAAGTTTTGATATTGCTGTAATCTGAGGTTTTTCTATGCATGTTGCCTATTGTGTGCTTTGTAGATCATGTATTTTAATGTAAACAAATATATACCATATCATGTCTTTTGTAAATGTGGGGTCAATTTTAAGAAGTTCTTGTCCATCTAAGACCACAAAATAATGTACATACAGTTACTTCTATTAACTTTACAGTTTTACAGTTTTAGTCTTCACATTTAGGTGTTTGTTTTTAGGATATGATACAAAGTAGGACTCTGGATGTATTATTATTTTTTTTTCTGCATAGACAGAACCTTGTCTCAACAGTATCTACAAATATTCTATCTTTTCTAAACTATTGTATAATGCCATCACTGTTATACACAAATTTCCATTATATACATGGATTTATTTCTGTTTCCTCTGTTATTTTTCATTGGTAAATAGTTTGTAACATGTCATTGGCATATTTTAAAAGTTATTTTTGTTATTACTGGATCTTTATAGTAGTAGGGTCTGTTTGTTTTTTTCTGTTGATCTTTTAAAAAATTACTTTAGTTATTCATGGGCATTTCTTTTTCCAACCAAAATTCTGATTAGAATAGTATCAAATGCATAGATTGGTTTGGAAAGAATTAACATGCTTGCAATTAACATCTTTAAGCCATTTGAGATGCAATTTTTCTACCATCGCATAAATATTAAGTGGTAGCACCATTACAAACCCTTTTGGTATAATTTCAAAGATTATACTTTTAATCAGAGCTCTTTAGGAACATATTGTCATATGAAAAATGTAAGCAAGATAATGAAAACTACATCTTCATCTTACAAGGAGTATATTTCTTCATGTGTTCAGACATTTCATTTCCTCAAATAGTTCTATAAATTTTGATCACCAAAGACTTACGAATTTTATATTAGGTTAAAAATGAGGTATTGTATTTATTGTAGTGCTTGTGGGGAACATGTTTTATTTTACATTACATTTTTTATTTGACATTTACTGGTGTAAAGGAATGCAATATATTTGGTGGTTGATTCCATAATTTTTCTGAATAAATCATATTAGTAACTTGTGTGGATTTTCTCAGTTTTCTTTGTAATTATGAAAGCACTTATTTCTATTTTTGTAATGATTTTTGGCCAGGTCCTCTCACAGTGATATAGAATAGATATATCTGGTTTCAAGCCTTAAAGAAATGTGCCTAAAAAGTACCCTAAGTTGCTAGATGTTTTCAAGAGTTATTTTCTTCTTTTTATCAATTCAAAGAAATTTCTTTCTTGTAATTTTGTTTTCTGGGAATTTTAATTAATTTATAAGTGCTTATTTTCAATAGATTGTTGATGTAGTATTTATGTCATTCAATTATCTGATGTTGTAATGTTCTGCATGTATTTTAAAAATATATTTTTAATGTAGATTAAATTAAATATTTAGTTGGGAATTTTTTTAAATGTTCATAAGTAAAATTTGTCTTATCTTTTATTATTGTGTTCTGTCTCTTTCTGACTAGAGTCTGAGGTTTCTACCAGCCTCCTAAAGGCATATTTATCTCTTTTTTCCCCAAAAATTTTAATAATGAAACATAGCATGCATACAAAACTAGAATTCAGTGGCAGTGTGGAGACTTTAGAATTAACACTCGACTGAAGACAATAAAATAAAATTTTTAAATAC
>NW_007737977.1:41050-45295 GCF_000696425.1 Galeopterus variegatus
CAGTGTGGAGACTTTAGAATTAACACTCGACTGAAGACAATAAAATAAAATTTTTAAATACCCTGGAATTAAAAATCTCAAAGACCCACGTAGATTGGAGGGGGAAAAAATGAACCTGGAGTCAGAGACAGGAAAGCCAGGAGAAAGTACCGAGGACTTTCTTTACCTTAGGATGGTTGCCAGTCTTAAAGCAGTGCCTCAGGGCGTGAGAGGTTGAGCTGTAATTTTGATAGGTCTGCTGGGTCTAGAAAGACAGAACTCAAATTTTGGTGCTACAAAATATTACCCAGGAAAATCTCTCCCAAATCGGCCCATACCTCATAATACCATACCCTAGTGTAATCTGGAACAAAAAGATAACAGTACTGACTTCAGAGCTTTCAATTTGGGCAGGAAAAATCTCAGTCATGGGTCTAACTGCTTGTACAGCTAGTACCCTTAATGCAGCAAGTAAAATTTATTTTGGAAGAAAGATGACATTACCTGAGGCCTCAAATTTTATTGGTAATAATTTGTAAGATGCAATGTACAATCTATATAATATACTATTTCAATAAAAAAGAAAACTTTCTATAGCATATTTATGTCTAGCATTGTTATTAACAGTTTCAGGATATGTTGTTATTCAATTTTCAATTTTTTAATAAATATTTTATTTTAGAATAAATTTAAAGTTATAGAAAATTCCCAAAGTTAGTACAGGACGTTTTCATATATTCCTTGCCCAGCATCCCACATTGTTAACATCTTACATTACCATGTTAAAAACTAAGAAACTGACCTTGGTACATTACTATGAACTATATAGTAGGTTTTATTTTAGTCTTACCAGTTTTTCCATTAATGTTTTATTTCTGTTCTAAAAAACAATTCAGGTCACCATATTGCAATTGTCATTATGCTTCCTCAGTCTCTGCTGCTCTTTGACAGTTCTACAGTGTTTCCTTGTTTTTCATGATCTTTAGAGTCTTAAGAAGTACTGCCCAGATCTCCTGAAGAATGTCTCTGATCTGGATTTTTGTTATTGTTTTTCACATCAGTAGATCAGGGTTATTGATTTTTTGAAAGAATACAACAGAGGTAAAGTGGCCTTCTCATCATATCATTTCTGGGTACATTATACCCACATGATACTGGTGATGTTAACTTTCAGCATTTTGATTAGGTAGTGTTTAAAAGGTTTCTTCAGTGTAAAGTTAGTATTTTTTTCTTTCTGTAGTTTATTATTTCTTATATTCTTTTAATGATTCCTTATATTTAAACTCATGATAAGCCAATATGTGAGGAATTAATTAATTCTCATTTAAGAGATGAGAAAATAGGCAGGGAAATATTATGGTCAAGGATAAGGTTCTGCCGTAAGCAGAGGAGATTGTCTTAGTCAGTTTAAACTTTTGTGACAGAACACCATAGAGTGAATGGATTAAAGAACAAATATTTATTTCTCACAGCCTGGAGGCTGGGAAGTCCAAGATCAAGGTGCTGGCACATCCTGTGTCTGGTGAGGGCCTTCTTATTTTATATCCTCACATTACCATGACACAAAGTTCTGGTTCCTTCATTCCGTATGACCTGTAGTGGATTGAATGAAGTCCCCCCATAAGTCCCTGAAACTTGAATTGTGTCCCCACAAGTTCTATGTATTAGAAACTTAGCCCCCACTGTGACTGTTAAGAGGATGAAAAATCCTGTAACAGTAATTGAAAGGTGGAGCATTGATGAGGTGATTAGACTATAGGAACGTATTGTAGTAAATGGATTAAAAATGGTGTCAAGGGCATGGTTCTGAGGGCATTAAGAGAAGAGGAGAATCTGTGTCTCTGCTGTCTCTGCTTCTACTGTCTTGCAATGTGAGGTCCCTGGGTCACTGTCACCACCACCAGATGGACTTTGGACTTCCCAGCCTTAGAAACTGTAAGCAGGGCCAGCCTGGTGGCTCACTGGAGAATGCACCGCCTGGGAGCGTGGCGGCGCTCCCACCGAGGATTCAGATCCCATGTGGAGACCGGTTCCCACTCACTGGTTGAGCGTGGTGTGGGCGCAACACTCAGGGTTGCGATCCCGTTGCTGGTCCCCGGTGCGGGCGCGACACCAAGGGTTGCGATCCCATTACCGGTCAGTAAAAAAGACAAAAAGAAAAAAAAAAACAAAGAAAGAAAGAAACTGTAAGCAATAAATATCATTCTTCTTTGTAATTACCCAGTTCCATGTATTTTGTTATAAGCAACACAAAATGGACCAATACATTACCTAATTACATCCTAAAGACTTGACCTCCTAATGCCATCACATTTGGTGGTTATGATTTCAATAATAAAAATTTGGGAAGACGCAAACATTCAATCCATAACAGAGATGTACATAAAACAGGATTTCCATTCACTCAACAATCCTACATCATAAACCTCCCCCACTTTTGTATTTTCAGACATGGCAGTCTTCATCCTGGTATAGAGGATGTGGCCTCTGAATAATGACCATGGTTTGATAGGCTACTATATTGTCAAATGAAGTGTAGTGTGGGTCCTTCACAGAACATCCTTTAGGTGGTAGAGCAGGACTCATTTCCCACAACATCCGTGTGTAATCTTTAAATTCCTGTACCTCTATGCACTTTTTCCTTATTTCAGTTTTAACTTTATATATATGTCAAAGTTGTGGCTTCTCATGAAGCCAAAAGCTTTTTCCATATTATCGAAATAAACTTTTTCTATATTATCAAAATCAACTTTTAAGGAGTAAACAACTAATAATAAATCAACACCACCAAACAACAATAATAGGGTACAAAGCTTCAGATGGACAGAAAGAATAAGTTTTGAGATCTATTTCACAGTAGGGTGACTGTTTTCGTCTGTTTTGTGTTGCTACAACAGAATTACCTGAGACTGGGTAATTTATAAAGAACAGAGGTTTATTTGGCTTATGATTCTGGGACAGCTGCATCTGGCATGGGCCTCAGGCTGCTTCTACTCATGGCAGAAAGTGGCAGCAACCAGTGAGTATAAGCAGATCACATGGTGAGAGGAAGAAAGATTGTGGAGAGCAGGGGCCAGGGTCCAATAAACAACAATCTCTCTTGCCAGAACTAATAGAGCCAGAACTCACTCATTACTCCCCCTCTCCCAGGGAGAGCATTATTCCATTCATGAGGGATCCGCCTCCATGACTCAATCAGTTCCCAACACTGCCACATTGTGGATCAAATTTACACATGAATTTTGTAGGGGCAACACATCCAAACTCCATCAGTGACTGTAGTCAATAAAATGTATTGTATATTGCAAATAACTAAGAGTAAATTTCAAATATCTCAACATAAAAAAATAATCGGTAAGAGAGGTGATGGATATGTTAATTAGCTTAATTTAATCATTCCATATTGTATATATGTATCAAAACATCACAGTATACCCTATACATGTATACAATTATAATTTGTCAACTAAATATAATATTATATTTAAAAAGTAAAGAAGAACAAACTCAATTTCAAGTCTATAGAAAAAAAGGCAAGTTTAAGGTGCAGCATGTAAAAATCTCATTTTATCTAAAATGTATATAGTACAAAGCAAAAAGAATGTATTACAAAATACCTATCTTATTATTTCCATCTAATAGAAGAAGACAATCATTCTGTCCATTAATTAACAAGACGTTGTTTGGGGAAGCCAAAAGGTTTTAGGGAAGATTGCATTAAAATGAAAATCATGATTATCAGAGTAAAAACCACACTGGAAGTAATAAGAGTGGAACTGACACTGTAGAAAATCCCATTATAAATTCATAGACACACTTCAAAAACACCCTCAAAACATAAAAGAGTAAAGTGGTGAAATGAAATTGAAGAGAAAATAGAAAAGATATGAGAAAAAGATCTTGGAGACTCAACTTAAAATATAGTAGATGTTTACAGAGCAAAGAATATCCTAAATAAATGAGGCAATAATTAAAGGTACACATCTGGGGAAAAAAGTTGCAAATTCAGAAGGATTACTATTCTACTTCATGTAAATTTCATAAAAAAGGTATATATATATATATATGTGAAAGGTATATATATATATATATCATGTATATATATATGAAAATAGTTAATAAAAATTCTGTAATATCTAAAGAAAAATGAAAAGATATATTGATTGCAAAGGAAGAAATACCAGATTTTTCTCATTTTTCCTCAGTGTTAATAGACAGAAAGCATTGGAAATGTCGACAATATTTTAGAGAATATCCCACATCTGT
>NW_007737977.1:46970-47993 GCF_000696425.1 Galeopterus variegatus
GACAACCTATGTAAAGTATTTTAACATAGAAGTGACATAAAGTCTTTAAATGTTATTAGTAATGTTATTATTTTAGTTATTTTTATCAAAAAATAAACTGATTTATCTACGTAATAAGAAAATTCAGAATTTGGCTAGATAACAGGATTTTCAATATCCTTTTATATATGTTAATTTCAAGTTATATATGCAAATACTACAAAACAAGTTCATTTCATAACTTGTTTAACAATGCAAACATAATTTTTTTCTATATTGATTTACAAATCATTATACAAAACATTACAGATCATAACTGAATAATATACAAATGTAAATTAATGGAAATGTTCACCTTTTTTCTAAACTTTACCACTAAGTATCTATGTTATTAATTCTTTCCACTTAAATCCTTAATAGGAAAGCTTTCTTCTTGCTTGCACTTATTTTGAAGGATTATCTTAATAACAAGTTTCTAAAATTCATTTGTTAGAATAAAAAGACAAAAATTAAAATCAGAAATACTTAAAAGGATGAATTATCTTTTCAGATATCTATATAATTTTTCAGTATAAGTAATATAGTATTTGGCATGAAGTATATTTAATAATTACAAACATTGTGAACAAAATAATGAAAGAAGAAGCTATGAACTCGACACCTTGCTCAAGACAGTATTGCCACTAATACCAAGGTTCCTTCTGTGTTCCCAGCTCCCAGACTTATCCCAACCATTGAAGTAACAACTGTTCTGTAATTTATTTTCTTAGCATTTTTTCCCCCTCACGGTCCTCATAGCATACATTCATAAATAAAATGTTAACAATTCCTTAATTTAAAATTAAGTACTGAACCCAGCAGATGCCAAGGTGAGTCAATACCAGACCCTTGCAGCACCAGGGCCCGGTCTAAGGCCCAGAGGAAAGTGCCCATATCCCAGCAGCCGCCAGGGTGAGCCAAGACCCATGTGGCATCTGGGCTCAGTATAAGGCCCCTGAGGGAAGGGAAGCGCACACAGCCCAGTAGGCGCTGAGGTGAGCTGAG
>NW_007737978.1:0-1770 GCF_000696425.1 Galeopterus variegatus
ATTTACACATGGACAGGCACCTTATGGTGGAAATGCACCGAAATGTGGCCCAACAATAGTGTGTTTTCCAGACAAACAAAAACTACGGGAGTTCACCTCCACATACCAGCCCTACAAGAAATCCTCAAAGAAGTCCTGTACCTGGAATCTGAAAAATGATAATCACTACCACTGATACACAAGAAAAAACAGAATTCACTGGTAGAACAAAACTGCAAATGAGCACGAGAAAGAAACCAAATCTCACCACCACAAAAAATCCTAATGATAATGTAATAATACCCCTGCTTTATTCAGATTTTAGTAATTTCAGTCTTCTCTCTCTTTTTCTTGGTCAGCCTCGATAAAGATTTGCAAATTTTGTTGATCTTTTTAAAGAATCAGCTTTTGGTTTTGTTGATTTTATGTATTGTTTTTTAAATCCCTAATTCATAGAGTTCTGTTGTGATCTTTGTTATTTCCTGCTTATATTTGCTTTGGGCTTAGTTTGCTCTTTTTCTGTTTTCTTAAGGTAGAAGTTTACATTACTGATTGGAGATTTTTCTTATTTTTATATAGGTGTTTACAAGCATAAATTTTCCTCTAAGCACTGCATGAGCCTTGCGTTGTATTAATTTTGATTTTTATCTCAAAGTACTTTCTAATCTTCCTATGATTTTTCTTTTTTACCCATTGTTTATTTAGGAGAGTGTTGTTTGATTTCCACATACTTGTGAATTTTCTAAATTTCCTTCTGTTATTGTGGTCACATTTACTATATTCTTAGTCTTTTAAATGTATTAATGCTTGTTATGTGACCAGAAATATAAATAAATAATGGATTTAAAAGAACAGAAATCATACAATGACTACTGTCAGACCACAATGGAATTAAATTAAAAATCAATAACAGAAAGATAACTGGAAAAATCCCCAAATACTGGAGATTAAACAACAATCTCTTAAATAAAAAATGGGCCAAAGAAGAAATTTCAAGAGAAATTTTAAAATATTTCTGACTTAATGAAGATGAAAACACAACCAATCAAAATTTGTGGGATGTATCAAAAGCAGTGCTTACGTGGAAATTTATAGCACTGAATATGTAGATTAGAAAAGAGGAAATATCTAAAATCAATTCTCTTAGCCTCTACCTTATGAAACTGGAAAAAGAAGAGCAAACTAAATCCAAAGCAAGCAGAAAAATAATAACAATTAGAGCAGAAATCAATGAAATTGAAACACGAAAGCAATGGAGAAAATCAATAAAACCAAAAGCTGGTTCTTTGAAAAGATCAATAGAATTAACAATCAGGCTAACTAAGAAAAAAAGAGAGAGAATACAAAATACTATTATCAGAAATGAAAGAGGGGAAATCACTACAAATCCCATAGACATTAGAAGAGTAATTAAGGAAAACTATGAACAGCTTCATGTTCACAAATTTGATAGCCTCGATGAAACAGGCCTGCTATGGATTGAATGTCCCCCCCAAACTCACTGAGCTTAAATTGTGTCCCTTAGAGTTACAGGTTTTGGGAACTTGGCCCCCACTGTAACAGTGTTGAGAGAGTGGGAAATCCTATTACGGTAATTGAAAGGTGGAGCTTTGAAGAAGTGTTTGGACTATAGGGCTATGCAGTAGTGAATGGATTAATAATGGTGGTTGGGGGTGTGGTTCTGAGGGTTTTAATAGGAGAGCATTTAAGAGGCTTTCTCTCTCTGCTCTGCTGTTTTCTGCCATTCGAGACCCCTGCATTGTTGTAAAACCAACCATCAAAGAAAACTCA
>NW_007737978.1:2854-7651 GCF_000696425.1 Galeopterus variegatus
GGAACTCGACTCCTTTCTGCTCATCCCTGAAAGTTTTATGGAATGTGGAACTTCAAGGTGCTGACCCAGGGTATTTGGCGGAAGAAATTTCTAAGCAGCAAAGCATTAAGGAAGCTGCACGGTCACTTGTAACAGCCTTCTCTGAGTTATGGTAGCAAAGGCATGACATAAAGCCAGAATTTATAATTAAAAGGAAAGCAGAGCATAAAGATTTGGAAAATTTGTAGCCTGGCCGTGAGGGAGAGAAGCAAAGAGCATTTCAAGAGAATAATACAATGTGTAGCCCAGTAACTATTTGCTAAGGAGATCAGCACAAAAGAAAGGGATTATCAAGAGAATGGAAAAAGCCATGAAGGCATTGCAGAGATCTTGTTGGCCTTGTCTTCCACTACAGACAGGCCCCGAGGCCTAGGGAGACAGAATGGTCTTGGGGAACAGGACTGAGATGCCCTCCTTGGGCTCGCTGCCCAGAGCCACCTCAGGTTGCTGCTCCCCAAACCAGTACCCCAAGCTGCTTTGGCTACTCCAGCCAAATTGGCCCTGGGTATGGCTGAACCCACAGCTCTGGCAGATACAACCTGGAAGCCTTGGCAGCATCTACATGGTGTTAAGTTTGCAGGCTCACAGAATGCCAGCGCTGTGAAGGCTTGGGAGCCTCCACCCCAATTTAAAGGGATGTATAGAAAAGACTGAGGGCCCAGGAAGAGATCTGTCACAGGAGTGGGCTCACTGCATAGAGCCTTCACTAGAGCAGTGCCAAGAGAAAATGTAGGGTCAGGCTTACAGCAGAAACCCGCCCCCCACTCCAAGGTCATGCCTGGTAGAGCCGTGAGAGTGGGACTGCCATGGAAACCCCAGATCGGCAGAGTCACCAGCGTGTAACGCCAGCCTGAGAGAACTGAAGCATGGCTCTGGTCCAGGAAAGCCATAAAAGTGGAGCTGCCCGAGGACTTGAGGACCCGATCCCCCACACCAGCATGCAAAGAATGTGGAACATAGAGTCAAGGTACCTGATTTGCCAGGTTTAAGATTCAATGCCTGCCCTCCTGGGTTTTGGACTAGTTTGGGACCTGTTTGCTCTTTCTTTGGGGCTATTTCTTTCTTTTCGAATGGGAATATGTACCCTATGCTTGTCCCACCGTCGTATCTGGAAGTAGATGATTCGTTTTGATTTCACAGATGGGACTTTGGACTTTGGACTTTTGAGTTGAAGTTAAGAATTTGGGGATGATATTAATGTGAAAAGGACATTGGGGAGACAGAGGCAGAATGCTGTGGATTGAATGTCCCCCCCAAAGTTTAAATTGTGTCTGAGTTCCAGATATTGGAAGTTTAAATTGTGTCTGAGTTCCAGGTATTGGAAATGTGGCCCCCACTGTGGCAGCATTGAGAGATGGGGAAATCGTATTGTGGTTGAAAGGTGAGGTTGCGAAGAGGCGATTGGATTGTAGGACCGTGCAGTACTGAATGGATTAATAATGATGGTCAGGGGTGTGGTTCTGAGGGCTTTAACAGGGGGGCATGTGAGAGGCTCATGCTTTCTGGTCCACCATTTCTAATGTGAGACTCCTGCATTGCTGTAAAGCCACCAGCAAAGAAGACTTTCCACCAGATGTGTTCCCTGGACTTTAGACTTCCCAGCTTCTGAAACTGTGAGCAATGAATTTCATTTTCTTACAAATCACACAGTTCCAGGTATTGTGTTATAAGCAAAAGAAATGGACTAATACAAGACCAATTCCTTAAAAGATACAATTCTGCCAAAACTCACACATGAAGAAATAAACAATCTGAATAGTCCTCCGTCTATTAAAGGAATTTAATCAATAATTAATAACCAAACAGAAAGCAACAGTCCCAGGTGGGCTCACTGATGAATTCTACCAAACATTTAAGAAATAAATTATACCAACTTTCTACCATCTACTTCAGAAGATAGAAGCAGAGGGAATACTTCCTAACTCATTCTCTGAGGCCAGCTTTGCCCTAATACCAAAACCAGACAAAGATATCACAAGAAAGGAAAACTGCAAACCAATATCTATATGTACATAGATGCAAAAATTATTAATATTAACCAAATATTAGCAAATCAAATTTGACATGTCTAAAAAGAATTATACACTACAACCAAGTAGAATTTATCCCAAGTATGCATAGCTGGTTCAACATTCAAAAATCAGTCAATGTAATTTATCACATCAACAAAAATCACATGATCATATTAATAGATGCGGAAAAAACATTTGACAAAATCCAACACCCATTTATGATTGAAAAAAATAACCCTCAGTGAACTAGGGGTAGAGGAGAACTTCCTCAACTTGATGAAGAATATCTACAAAACACCTATAGCTAACATCACACCGAATGGTAAGAAACTAGAAGCTTTCATTACACCAAGAGATGCAGAAAAGCATTTGACAAAATTCAACACCCATTCATAATAAAATCTCTCAGTAAGCTAAATACAAAATGGTGAGTATTGTTAATGACAATGTACTACACTCTTGAAAATTGCCAAGAGAGTAGATTTGAAGTGTCCTCACCAAAAAAAAGTAAATATATGAGGTAACATATATGTTAATTAGCTCAATTTAGCCATTCAACAATGTATACATATTTCAAAACAACATGTTGTACATGATATAAATATATTTTTATTTGTCAATTTAAATAAATAACTCTCAGTAAAGTAGGAA
The DNA here is from genome assembly GCF_000696425.1 of Galeopterus variegatus. Lineage (NCBI taxonomy): Eukaryota > Metazoa > Chordata > Mammalia > Dermoptera > Cynocephalidae > Galeopterus > Galeopterus variegatus. Next base: position 5,557 of record NW_007737978.1, read on the forward strand.
TAGAGGGAAACCTTTCTCAGCTTCATGAAGAATATCTGCAAAAAACCTATAGCTAACATCATACTAACTGGTGAGAAGCTTGAAGCTTTCCCACTAAGATCAGGGAAAAGGCAAGGACGTTTTCTCTCACCAGTGCTTTTCAACACTGTACTGAAAGTCCTAGCTAATGTAACAAGACAAGAAAGGGAAATAAAAGGTATACTGACTGGGAAGGCAAAAATAAAACTGTCTTTGTTTACAGATAACATAATCATCTATGTAGAATATCTGAAAGAATTGGGGAAAAAAAGACTTCTGGAACTAATAAGCCCTGATAAAATGTTGCAGAATACAAGGTTAATATATAAAATTCAATTGCCTTTCTTATATAACAGTAATGAACAAGTAGAATTTGAAATGTAGAACACGGTATCATTTATATTAGCCTCCCCCTAAAATGAAATACTTAGCTAACAAAATATGAACACGATCTATAAGAGGAAAACTACGAAACTCTGAAGAAAGAAATAAAAGAAGAACTATATAAATGGAACTATATATTCCATGTTCATAGATAGGAAGACTCAATATTGTCAAGATGTCAGATCTTCCCAACCTGATCTGAAATGCAATCGCAAACAAAATCACAGCAAGTTTTTTTGTGGATGTCAACAAACTGTTTCTAAAGTTTACATGGAGAGGCAAAAGACCCAGAAGAGCCAGCACAATGTTGAGGGGCTTTGAGCTTCCTTGACACACTGTTCTTCCCCCTTCCTTAGAAATTTATGGAAGACCACCCACCACCCCTCTTTTCTCTAAGGAAAGGGGTAGCCCTGTCTCTGCGCAGAGCCGAGCCCTCCACCACCTCTAGGCACACCCTCCCACATCTTCCAAGCTTTCCCTTCAAACAAGCAGACACCTTAATCTTGAACTTGGTGAAACAAGCGGTCGTGCTCAGAGGCCGTATTGCAGTTAGAACTTGTCCTACTGGCCGGCACCACAAACACGTGGACAATGGAGGGGAAATGGCATATGGAGCGAGATGCTGTCTGTGGGAGATTATTATGATCATCAGAAACACAAAATGTTAAGTGGAGAATCAGTCCTCATCCATGTCTAAGCAAAGTTGAATTCTCTCCATAAGGGATGCACTTAATAAAGAAGCATTGATAATTGTGCATTCTGTTTTCTTTCGGGGTACAAATGGTGTAAAAAAATTAAGCAGAATTCCCATTTGTCGGACACAAGCCCACAACAGAGCTATAACAGAGAGTATGCCTGGATATGAAGTCACATGTTTTATACATTCCAACTCGTGATAAAAAAAAAATAAATTCCAATCAACCATGCTAAAGGAAAGACATATCAGCAATCTCTACGAAATATGTTACAAAATTATCATCATATGATCAAATTCATGCAGCCAAAGAATGTAGTAAAAAAAATTATAGAAATAATGCAGGCAGTTAATTAATAAAAATACCAAGTTTTGGAATTATGTTTAGAACATTTATTAGCTCTTTTAAATTTATGAATTGTTATTTATCATTTGAAATAAACATTCACTTAATACCTCATTTTTGTTGGGAGACGATTCTCCATGGGTCTGTCATGTTTCTGCATCTCTTGCAAGCAGGGGCACTGGCAGCTTTTGCTCCAGACTATCTTTCTAGGGATGCTTGTACAGTGACCAACCTTGGAAGACAGAGATCGTGTCCCCCTCCAGGTTAGTGGGAGCTGTTGTTTGCTGACCAGAATAATAAAGATAATGTCTCCCTCCTCGGCAAAGATTGGGCAGGTTAGATTTCAGTCCCCCTAAAAACTGGGGTTTCCTAAGCATGTTCTAAGCTTGAGGTTCCTCAGCCATGATGCAAACTCAGTGCGTGTGCAGCATCCACCCGGGACCAGCCCTGCATCATCCTTGTGGGACTTGGGAACAAGGGAACTGAAGCAGATGGGAAGCTCATGTTGCTTGCTGCGCTGTGAGTAATAATCAAATAACGTAATAAAATGTTTCTTGGCAGAAACAGATTGAGACCTGCTTGCCTCTCTACATCTCTGTCTCTGACCCGGGGTTCTCGCGCCTTCTGCCAGCATCCATGGAGCCTCGGGAGGC
>NW_007737978.1:8007-10247 GCF_000696425.1 Galeopterus variegatus
TCTCTGTCTCTGACCCGGGGTTCTCGCGCCTTCTGCCAGCATCCATGGAGCCTCGGGAGGCTAACCTGTCAGCTTGCAGGTAGTGTTAAATCTCGAACCCTTCACGGTTCTTGACAGTTTTGCATCTGTGTTTTGTAGTTTCTTTTCTTAAAGAGGGAACCAAAGATTGTAAAACTTCAAGCCTCACAAAACCTGGATCTACTCGATGCATAGATGGGTGCTTTTTTATATTGTCTACCCAGCAGAATTTTACTTTGATTTTCTTTGATTTCCAGTATTGGAAATTGAATTAAATTTGGTGTTCTTCTTTAGCTGCTCCTACCTGTTACCTTCGTTCACAGCTAGTACATGAAACAGTTCTCAACTGTAGTTCTACGAAACACTTGTGCATTATGATGAGTCGTCAGGCACATCACAAAATAACTAAAGTAACAAAGTTTGTGAATTATATTCATTAGAAAAGATTAGGTCTGATTCAAGCCTACCTCTTAATGTCATTATATCTGTAAGGATGCATTCCTATACTTTTAGGATTTTTTTCAGCTCCAAATAATGAAAAAGTCAAACTCAAAATGCTTTAACCAACAAGAGAATTTATTGCCTTGCATAGTAAGATGTCCCTGGATAAGGCGTCTCCGTGGTTGGTTAATGCAGTGACTTCACAACCACATCGAAGCCCCCCGTCTTTTCACCGTTCCACTCTGTCGTCTACATGTCAGGGGGCTGTCCTCAGGGTTTCAAGATGGCAACAGTGACTATAACCATTAAACTCTGACATCCAAAGGTTCAGAGGCAGAAAAGGGACTATCTTTTCCTTGGGTCTTTTTTTAAAGAGTGAACGACCTTTAATCAGAAGCTTCTATCCTCCTGAGTTTCCCTTCATGTCTCATTGACCAGAGTTTGGTCATATGCCATTTTCTAAACTGACTGACAAGGAGATGTCCCGATGCTTGAGCAAGCTTTACCTGAAGCCCATGAAGCGTGGGTATCTGAACAAAAGCCAGTCTACTAGCATAGGGAAGAATCAGGAAGGGGTTGTTGAGAGGATAAACCAACAGTGATTGCTATCATTGCTCACAGGCATTCTGATGTGCTCTCCAGGGAGAACAAAGGGCTTAGGGGACAATTAGAGCAACAGGAAGGTCACGTAACGCTGTATGTCTCTACAGGAATGTGTGGTGAGAAGGGCTGACGTGCATCTTGGCAGGACCCAGATCGAGACCTGCTTTTGCTGTTCACTTTGCATGTGCTGCTCGATCTAATGCAATCTCTCTCCCACCCTCACTGTAGTGAATGCTCTAAATACAGACACTCCTCTCTGTGTGGTTGTGATAAGGAGAAATGTCAGTTACTACAGTTGAGTTAAATAACACCAGTTCCCCGACCTTTCAGATTTCATTGACCATGGTATATTAACTATGAGTAATTGCAGAAAATACAGACTTCACAGCCAGCTCTCTCATCCAAAGATCACTATCTAAATAAATATCATGTGCATCATAATTTGTGACCAGCCATGTCTGTTGTGGACACTCTGAAGAACAGGGTGGACACCTACCAAAACTTGGTTTGGATGTCCAGACTGATGACACAACACACACACACCAAGAAGGTGTGTTTGTAGTTTACATTGGTTTGTTATTTACATGACTGAGGCTTTCTGAGGAAAACAGGGTAGCCCACCCAAGACGGTTTGAAAATGGCTTGAAAACTGAGGAAAGGAGACAGGCCGGGGGTATTTATTGTGCTCAGGGGGTTGGGCTAGGGTGAGGGTTCTACACATGGGCAGCGGCTTGCATGGTTTGAATCACCCACCAGCACCAAAGGAGGGAGCATCCAGGCTTTCCTGCCAGTTTGCCCAGATGTTGGACAGGAGGGGAAGAGGGACAGGTGACACTTAAAAGCTGACAGCAGTCACACATCAAAAAATGGAGTCAGATTCTTTATTACAACCCGACTTGTTCCACAGCCTGGGGGCGAGTGGTCACTGTGTAAGCCATTCAGTTCACACATGGACAGCAAAGCATGTAGTTGTGTTGCCTCCTTATCTCCCAGTACTAAACCCACGTGACATTTTATGACGATGGATAATTGAAAGAAGAAATTGCCCAACAAAGAAACACCCTGCGCTCCCTAGCCAGGGCAGTGGGGAGCTGAGGGCTTCAGCCACACCCCGCTGACATCTGCATCCAGCCTAGCAATGACCAGCCACCACTGGAAGCCCCCTGGTCTCCCCTGCC
>NW_007737978.1:11130-13448 GCF_000696425.1 Galeopterus variegatus
TCTGTTTAAGTCAGGAGGCTTCTCCTAAAGGGAAGGGGGGAGGGGAGGGGAGGAGGTGGGCAGCACTGTTTTGTACTTGGGCTTGTCTGAGATGGCGCTGGTTATGTTGCAGATCTATTAGCGAGCTTGTCACCTTCATGATGGGGGCTGTGACAGAAAGGGTGAAGATGACAAAAAGGAGGAAGTGACATAATCAAAAAACTTACCATTAAATCAACTTTTGAAGATGTTTTGTAACATTGAACGTGCAAAGACTGAAATGTTTGAAGCAGATCCAAACCTGGAAAGGAGTATAGCAATTCACCAAGGCATGAAAACGATGCTCACTCTTCATCAGAAGGGATGAGACAGGAAGAAGACGAGCACTGTTCAAACTACTCTTGACAAGATTTCTAGAAAAAAACTTTAATTCTCAATGTTTCTGATGTTCTAAATGACAGCATCCTAAATAAATACTAATTTTACTTTTTTTCATTTCTTTGTACACTTATACCCAACAGAGTGTTTTGACAAAAAATTATAGAGGTCATGAAACAGTCATAATTTTCCCTGTTCATTATTAAAAAAAAAAAACCACTTTGCACTCTTTGAGCTTGCACAACCATATTTATGGTCCGTGCAAATCGACAACTTCTTTTACTTATCTTACCTGTTCTGTGACATGTGGCTCTTTTGATCATCCCTGCTTTTCTGATACACAATTTTCCCCTGCTTTTCCATGACCCTACTATCTCCAGATCCCTGCCTCATTCCTTCCCAGGTTCCTTCTTGGCTTCTCTTCCTTTGCCTGTCATCTGAGTATTGGTGGTCCCCGGGTTCTGTCCTTGACTCTCTGTTTCTCTCTCCATGTGCTCTTCTGGCTCTGGCCTTCTGTAATAGTGGAAACTTCTCTGCCTTAGGTGATGATGATGATGTTAAGGTGACAATGAAGAAAAGAGGCCTTCTCAAATGGTAGGGAGGAATTTGGAGGGGGAGCAGGATGTGGAGTGTCCCCTTTATTTCACAGTGTGAATTTAGGACAGAGCCCAAGGAGCCAACTAACTTTATTAATATGGATATCTGTGAAAAAATTCATTACTCATTCATTCCACCAACATTTACTGACTTGTATTATGTATCAGGCACAGTTCTAGGTTCTGGAGCACTGTGAAGTAACATACATAATTTGTTTAAAACAGCAAACATGCATTTTAACTGCCCTCCAGAGGTTGCCCTCCAACCTCTGCCATTTAACAGAGTGGAGGAAATTACAGATCTGCTTTCTGGGGAAGACATTTTATTTTGGGAAAGAGGATGTTCAGCCCCACAAGCCATGCCAAACTCATCTCCTAGGAGAGGCAGTGCTGTAAATCAGAATGAACTGAATTTAAAATCTTGAGGTTACCTTTGCAAATGCATCTTGCTTTGTGAAATCGCAGTATTCCTGGAAAGTCGTACGTAAATCAGCTTAATTTCTTGCATTTACATGGTGTGTTATGGTTTACAATAGACTGCAAAGATTGTTAGCTTGTTTTTTCCTGACAACACTAGATGAAAAGAGGGGTCACTATTCTCATTACCATAAAACAGAAGAGAAACCCACAGTTGAATGTTCTGTAGTTGTGAGTGATGGCGCTTGTGTTTAAAATAACAGAGATCAATCATATTTTACATAACCTAAGAACTACTGAAAAGATTTCTATTGTGATTGCTTCTGCAAAACTAAGAATTCTCTTAAATGTAAACCTCAGTTTACTCTGTGGGCAGTGCTAGATTTCTACAAATCAGGGTTGTGGTGTAACATACACACGTACGGTGCATTACTAAACCTATTTCTAAATACAGCTGAAATTTGGTTCTCAGCAAATGTGCCAGGTCCTATCATATGCAGAACCCTGTGTTCTGAGGTGCTCAAGTTCACGCCGAGGAATTTGCTAAACGAATCTCTGGCAAGGAATCAGCACAATGATTTTTTGGATCTTAAATCCTTTCAAGTAGAAATAGCAAAACATACTACACGAATCCATAATTCCTCAACTTTCGGAGTTGCAATCTCTTACCACAGTTTGTTCTAACTCGCTCGCTTCTCCCAAAGAAGCATCCCATTTACTTTTTTAAAAATTAAACGGAATAAAAACTTCTGAACTCTGACTGAGACAGCAATCAGGGATAAAATAACTGCTGTCGTGTGTTTCCGTGGAAAATGTAAGGCAGAAGTGACAGTGGAGGACGAACCAGTGCCGCAGCACCTCCGGGGTGCGCGAGGGCGTGCAGCAGCCCGCAGCGGCGGGAACGCGCGGTCCTCCGACCGGCAGGGGGCGCGCGCCCCCGCGCCGCCC
>NW_007737978.1:14332-47984 GCF_000696425.1 Galeopterus variegatus
GTGCCCCGGGCGCCGCGGGCCTCGCTCCTCAGCGCGTCCGGGAGCCCCTTCCCCCTGGTGCAGCCGTGCGGTCCCGGTGGATGGGGCCCGTGGAAGCCCCTCGGACCGTTCCCAGAGCCGGGCAGATTTTCGTTGAGGCCCCACGCAGGCTCGTCCTTGAGGCCTCCCGGCGCTCCGTGCTGCCCGGGCGCGAGCCCCTCGCGCCACCCCCTCCGCACCCTGCAGGCTCCGGTCCTGAGGTCAGGGCGATGGGTGGTCCGGTTCCGCTCCCGGGGGCGGGCGAGGGTCTCTCCACGGAAACTCCCGACCCTTGACGTCCCCACCCAAGGAAGAAGCTGGTGCGAGGTGAGACAGGCAGGCGGTGGAGCGAAGGGAAAGCTAAAGGCCACGCGCGCGGCGGCGCGCCCCGCACTTAATGGCCAGCCGGGCTCTGTAGCGACTTTCGCGACCGTCGCTCTGCCTTAGGACGAGTGTTTTCACTGTAAACCAGGGCTTATTTTCTAACTTCGAACTCAGTTTCATGATGCACTGAAAAGATGGAGTTTAAAGTTCCCTACGGAGAATTTAAGACTGAAACTACACTGTTTCTTTTAATTATAATGCGGGCAGAGGGACTTGAGCTGTATTTATCCATGACCTCACATGACCAGGTGACTGGCAAAGTGGGGACGATTCCTGGGTCGGTGAAGTGCAACAATGAAATACATACAGTAACGTTCCAGGTGAGGAAGCATAATGTGCTCAGGATCTAAAACTGAAACCGCAAGGGAAATTTTTTAATGAAGTCAAACTTACAGGACTTGGCATCGAAATTTGTCAGGTGGGTGTGAGTAACAATTGTTTCTGTGGGAAACCCCTTAAAAGGTGTCGAAACTAGGGGAACCCTGTAGATGGGATGGTTCTTCAGAATAAAGGACGGTCACCTTCAGTAATAGGCAGTGAGGGATTTCCTCGGGGGCCCCTCCACAAAACATTGAATAGTATCAAGATTTAATATACAGAATTTAAATTATCATTCCATATATTTGTACATATAGTTAGTATTGTAACCAGTGGTAGTTTCAGGGCTGCCGGTGCAGTTTTGAGATGAACTGGTTTTAAATTGTCATGTAACAGAACGCTAATACATATACGTGAATGTATTGTCGGAAAAGGAAACCTCCAAATGTAGTGCTGTCTTTTTGGTTTTGTTTTTGACAGCGTACTTCCCTTAATGCTTTTTTGAAACAGATCATTTTGGAAATATCTGTGTTCTCTGTACCCTATTTGTTTTTAAAATGTTGGCCTTGTTGACATACTAAAACTCAGTAGCATAACTTTATGTGTTGCGAATATCCAATCTTGGGTCGTACAGACTACAGGAATTATTAACCCATCACATGAGGTTTATGCTGTCATTGTAATACCTGACGTGAAGCGGAGTTAAAGCTGTTCAGAATTATCAGTCTTTTATGGCTTTACACTTAAGTATGTAAGAATGGGAGTTGATGCAGTTGCATGGGGTGATGAGGAATCAGTGCAGGTCCTGCTAGCGGGTACCTGGGAAGGCTTAGGTGGGTGGATGAGCCAGCTGAGTAAAGGTGTGCGTGAGAGGGGGTAGGGAGGGATGAAGATGGGTTTTCTAAGCCGGGCCACAGTGGAGTAGCACCTCCATATTCTGGAGAAGTTTCTTTAGGGGACATGGGAATGGATGCTGCAGGACCTTGACTGCCATGCTAAGGAGGGTGGGGCCCTAGCCTATAGGCACTGGAACCACAGTTTTCAGCAGGGTTGCATAGGAGATTTGGGAATGAGGAAGAAACCAGGAGGCAAGGAGGGAGACCAGGCAGGCAGTTGGTTTCTCTGTCCCCTTAACAAACAAACAAGCATAAACAGGCACACTTATGTGCACACACATCTCTCCATACCGAGTGCGGGTGAGTTTTTGTCTTGTTCAGTTTTGCTTTCTTCATACATAGTGCATAGTCAGTGTTTTCTAATTGTGGGAAGTTCAGAGAAAGATGGTAACCCGTGGCCTAACCCAGACATGAAAGTGCTTTTGGAAAGCTTAACTAGTTTATGCCGCAGAGTTGCTTTTCCCTTTCAGTTACCAGATCACTTATTGAGCACCTGCTGTGTCTTGGGTATTAGACAACCCCCTGGGGATTCAGAACTTGTGGGGAGCTGGATTACAGGCTGGGATGGAAAGTGCAGGGAAGCGGTGGAGGCGCCTGCTGTCTGGGGTGGGGCAGCCTCATCGGCATGTTGTGAAGATAAATTCATTCCTCCAGTTCCTTTAGGAGGATGCTGTTTAAATGTGGTGCTAGGTGTGGTGTAAAATTGTGGCTGCCTCACCTGAAGGCTACTGTTTGAGCCGTTAGCTCATAGGGTCCTCCTGAGGCCGGTTTTTCTAGTTTCATCTCCATGTAGTACAGTGAGCTCCACATAGAGTCTCTTCCATGGTGGCAGTTCTCCTTTACCCTGTCAGGGCTTGTAGCTGTCTGCTGCTCGTGACAGCAGAGTCTGGGAAAGACCACAAGCCCCGCAGCATGATGCAGGAAAGAGTCCCCAAGCATGCCCCAGACCAAGGTGGGTCACCAGAGTGGTGGCATGGTGTAATTAAGAGGCTAGCAGAGTGTCTCCAGTAAGTGCCTTTCTAAAGTGAATTGGACTCACTTCGACTATCTATAAAAGATAATAATGGGGGCCGAGCCCGTGGCGCACTCGGGAGGGTGCGGCGCTGGGAGCGCAGCAGCGCCCCCGCTACAGGGTCGGCTCCTATATGGGGATGACCAGTGCGCTCACAGTACTCACTGGCTGAGCGTGGTGCGGCCAGTCTCAAAAAGGACAAAAAAAAAAAGATCATAATGGAAATCCTTAGAGATTTGAGGAATTATTATGTAAAATTATAAATGAACAAAATGTTGATTTTGGGGGGGGTATTGTTAATCGTATCAGAAGCTGATTTGTTTTTAAAGATACACAAAATTCACTGTAGTATGAAAAGCTAAAAAATTGTTTCTAGGCTGGCTGGTTGGTTTAGTTGGCTAGAGTGAGGTGTTATAACACCAAGGTCAAGGGTTCAGATCCCCACACCAGCCAACTGCCCAAAAAAAAAAGATTGATTGTTTTTAATTTTGATTTATTTAATGGAAATTGTCTAGGTGGAATGTTGTCTTCAAATGGAATTTTTTATTCATGGGATTGAATTACTTAATTTGATATCACTAGCATAATCTCTGACAGGTTCTTTAAACAAGTACAGGGCAGTTTTTTAAAGTTTGAGAAATGGAAAAATCTAGTTGGCTATAGAAATGTACAACTATCTAACACACTGATCTGCTGTTTTTCTCATAGTGATGCCTGTATCGTAAGCATACTTATCTACTACAAAGCCATGTGTGCATGTGTGGGTAAGCCCGTGGATGCCATTTCTTTCTGGGTGGAAGCTGTAGAAACCATTTCAATCTAGTAATGCCAAATTCTTGGTCTTTCTTCCTCCCATTTGACTCCCACTAGATTTGGCATGAGGAGGTAAATGAGCTTTTTAAAAAGTACGTTTTAGAAAACAACCCCATAGAATTGTATACCTGTCAACCTTTGTTTTATTTTACATAACTGTTGGAAGCTAGCTGTTAATTTTGTTTGGATTGAAATGGTTTTACCTCATAGAACCCACCCCCACTCTTGCTCCAGCAGTATTGTATTCTAGAAAAAGCACTAGAGTAAGAATGAGGAGCCTGGGCTCTTTCATTAGGCTCTGCTACTAACTAGTTTGTGACTTTGGATAAGTTGTCTGTGCGTATAAAACCTAACATTGTATTAGTAGTCACTACTGTTTGGCAAGCCCTTACTGTGTATCAACAAAAGGCCTCCCGACAGTCCTGAAGTTATCCCCATTTACAGATGAGGACACAGGTTCTCCGAGAGGGGAGAGCCTGCCCCTGTGAAAACTTGCACAGCTGGTCAGCAGGTGGCCAGAGCCAGGGCTGCAGGTGGCTCTTCCTTCCTTCCTGTCTGTTCCTTAGCCTCACACACATAAAGGTCAGACTCTGTGAGTTCTTGGTTTTCTAATTCAGCCCTCGCCACAGCTCTGTGAAAATGGTGACATAATTATTCTGTGGTATCAATGAAATTGACTTTCTTTAGCCATGGCCCTGTCATCACGTGTCATATGCCTTATGGATATTAAAATAATGGTCTAAGAATTGTATTTTTTACCTATATATTCCGTCACTCACTTACTGAAGCCTTTATCGCAGTGTATTAGGCTTCACAGCCTGGCCCCTGGGGATGCCTGATCTTAGAAGATGAAGACCCATTTTCACTCAGTTACCGGCCATGGTCCTATATTCTCTTTTCCTGGCTCTCCCCTTTAGTTCCTGTTGAGATGAGGGTGCACTCAGGATGCCCATTCAGTGGACAGGTGAGGGCGTCGGCAGGAGGTGCCGTGTGCTGGGGAAGCTGGGTGGTGCAGGTGACTCTGTTTCTTCGGGGCCAGCTAAGCTGGCAGCAGAAGAATTGAGAGGCCCAAGAAACAGGTGAGTGTAAATCTCGTGCAGAAATGGCTATCGGTGTGTCTGCCCTTGGATGTTAGGTGACACGATGCATAAAATGTAGTCCATGAGTGTCTTTACCTAGAAGCAAGGGGAAATTGACTACTTGTACTTTATTCTTGAAACCCACAGTGAACATCTAATACGTTCATTGATTAAAGTTCTAAACTGGGGTTTTTTATTTTGCTTTTCTGTAGTTATATGAAGTCTTCTAAGCTGTGACCAAGTGTTTCACTTAAAAGAAAATTAGGGAAAATCATCCAGATTTCCACTCCAAAAGCCCAAACACTGCAGCCCTCCAGTGTCATTTCACTCCACCTGGAGAGAACCTCACAGGCTCCCCAGCCAGAGTGATGTAACACGATGACTCAGGGACATGGGAGTGTGAGCAGAGCTAACTTTTAGTTCATGTGCCCCTGTGTGCTGTGCTTTGTGTGAGGGGGTTTTACTTAATGAACTGAATGCAAACTGACAGGCTTGTGCAGAGTGTCCCCTTCTGTGGAATAAAGTAGCTATCTTTCAGAGAAAGTATGCGGATTTAGTTGGAGTTGGGTTGTTTAGGTTGAATAAAAGTCTATTAAAGACCTGGCTTAAGTGTGTTCAGCCTGTCTCTCACTGTCTGCACTCAGCTGAAGAAGAAAGATTTCGTTATGCACGGTAGAGATCCAGATTCGTAGAGATTGCCTCTTTCCCTCCTGCCTGTGGAATCCGCCAAAAGCAATCTGTTAATACATCTTAGAACTGGCTGTAGAAGGCAGCGTTAGTTCCTTTGAGAACTGATAGGTCCAAGTTACTCTGTAGCCTTGAGTGCCAGATACTTCCAATTAAGCACCGGTTTGAATTTGTGAAGGAAACGTAGCTTTGAACAGCAGTCACTCAGCAGACAGTTTTGAGAGGCTGTTTGTATTTATGTGAGACACCATTCTGGTAGCCGTTTTATAAGGCACAAAGCTAACACCTGCTCACCTGGCCCGTCCTTTTCAGAAGGGGAACTGAGTCAATGCGACAGCCATAGTAAGTTGTTGGAAAAGAAGCAAAAGTGCCATTGTACTTCAGCGAGGAAGATGTCGATGACTGTCCTTTTGTCCTCTTTCTGCACATCTTTGACATTTGGAGAGTATTTGAAAAACCCAAACTACAGAACAAAAATAGTGCCCTTAAATGAGTGTGATTATGTTTTGTTTTGTTTTGTTTTTGTTTAAATCCTTATCCTTTAAAACCAGGAATCACAACACAGGCTAACAATACTATATATTCCAAGGAAAACCTCCCCACCCCCCACCCCCAAATGTGACAGACTCAGCTGTTTGGTTTCTAGGGCTCACATTACACCTTCTTAGTTTACAAAACAAACAAGACCTGCAGGCCTGTGGTGGGAGGAGCTGGCACATGGAACTCTCCCGCACTTAATTCCATGCAGAGGTCCACCACTGGCCAGGCCAGGACCTGGCCGCAAGGAGCAGGCCCCTCCGAGTGAGAGGCTTCGTTACCCTTCACGTGCTTTCTCTCCCTTCTTCAGGCCTGGCCTGCGGTAGAACCTCAACACTGGCTAACGAATCACATGCCTACAGTCATGTTTTCACTTTTAATTTTTCACTTAAAAACACTTGACCTTCTCCTTGGCCACCACTATCTTCCTAGATGCTCCCAAGGTGGTGGTGTGTGTGGAAAGAGTGGATTTTGGAGGCAGGAAGAAAGTCGTGGATTCAAGTTTCAGTCCACCACAAGCGGTCACTGCCCTTAGGCTAGGGGCTTACCTCAGTTTCCTCATTAGCAGAAAGAAAGAAAAGGGGGGACATATACTCTTCCTATCTCATGGTACAGAATAAATGGGGATGAAGTAACTTAGGTGCCTGGCCCAGAAAAGGCAGTTTATGATTCTCTTCTCCTCCTAATTTATACTGTGGACTCTGCAACACTCCACAAAACTTTATTTTTTAAAGATACATACTGATGTATACAGGTGAATATGAAGTATCAAAATGTAAACACATGACCTGGGTAGGACACACAGTTCTTTTGACAGTCCCTGTATTTTTATGGACCTATTCTGAGTAGTAGTAAAGTTAATAGTTCGTGCGTATGAAGAAAATGTTAATGATTCACCCTTTGATCAGCTGGGTTTTTTTCCTCAGACCCCGCACCCCCATACATATTCTCTTCTTCTTGTGACCAGGAGCTCAAAATGACACACTGGTAGCCTTTCAGGTAGGGGTCTGTCTGTAGCCAAGGAGTGGAGAATGCCCCTGGTGCGGGGACAGAACTTGTCCCTCCCAGCCAGTGTACCACACTCATAATTTTATTCTGCTTGCCTAGCAACGTGGGGTTCTTTCTTCAACGTTAAGTGTATGTTCCTGCCTCCCTTCCAGCCACTTCCTCCTTTTCTTTGTCACCAGGTGAGGCTGCCCAGTGAGTGGGAAGGGGCACACCCCAGAGCCAGACCATCCAGGTTCAAGTCTGCTCTGATACTTACCAGCTCCACGACACTGGGAATCTACCAGCCTCTCTAGTTTCAGTTTTTGCATCCATAAAATGGGGACAATAGTAATATCTACTTCATAGAATGTTAAGAGGATACACTGCAATGAGTTAGTCTACATAAACCCTTACAGTAGTACCTGAAATATAGCAAATGCCCCAGATAGTTTTTAATCTTCTTTATGAAGGGAATAAACACCTTTCTATGGAGTTCCGTTTTACATCTTTACTTCCATGGAAACGAAACTCCCCACAGCTCCCCTCTCCTCTCCTGTGAATCTGAGCATCTCTGTCCCCTTTTCTTCCCTGCCTGATGCAGTCCAGGCTGTTGCTGTGTGTTTGTTCCAGTCAAGTGCAGGGCTGTCTCCTTGTCCTCCTGCATACGTCAGGGACAGAGAGACACAGGTTTATTTGCCAAACCTGGAATGAGAGAGGAGCAGATCTTATCAATCTTAGGATAGACATTTGATATCCTCAAGCCCAGTAAGCATTTTTTTAATGACATTTTTTAGTGATGCATGGTAATTTTATTATTATGATAGTACCTGCTTCTGAGATGATCAAAATATTTTAGTTACAGCACTTAGTTTCTGTTTCATTGAATCCTTATAACACAGCTTAGGTAGAAAAAGCCAGATAATATTAAATAATAGGATTTCAGAAGTTAAGGTGCTTCCCGGGGACAGTACAGGAACTGTTAGTTCTACTAGCAACGAGTTTGCATTGCTTTTTCCTTTACACGGTGGGGGAAAATCATGTCCTCTTCTCTGGTAGGTGGTGTGGCTGGGCAGAAGACTGGCCTCACACTCAGGTGGTATATTTTCCAGTATTAGATCTGCCTCTGTCTGTGTGACCTTGACACATTTCTTAATTTGTTTTCTCTTAACTCACTGAAAATGCTTGAAATTCTCTCCCTTGGTGGGAATAGTATGTTCAGAATTGGGCGACATTGCATAAGATATATCCTTGGGGAAAAAAGTCACTATATAAATTTAAGATAGTTATAAATTGGCAGTAACATCACAACCACTGGTTGAATTGAGACATACTTGCAAGTCTGTGAAAATCCTTCAACTTCTTGAAAGTGTTAAGTAAATCTGTAGTCTAATGTAAGGTCCAGATCTTTGGGGCGGCACAGGGGGACATAGAAGAAAAAAGGGAGGTCATCCATTCAGCGGTAATCGTAGACATGAGCCATGGTGTGCTGCTTGCTTTTTGCTGGAAAGGAATGTGAAAAAAGAAGTTTCTATGTATTCTTGCCATTTTCATTTTTGTAACTTCTTATGACTCAATAAAAAGAAACTGTAATGTTTTGCCTTAGGGGGAATTTAGAAATCTTATCAGCACTAATTACAGTAATTCCTCCTGCTGTTGCTCAGGTTTATGAAAGCAACTAAGAAGGCAGAGTGCAGAGTTAAGCTTTAATAGCTTGGTTATGGTGATTATGGACCATTTGCAGACACTCTGCACTTTATTTTGGCCCATCTGACTTTTATTATAACAACGGTTCATTGTGGGCAGTGGTATAAATTTGCATCTTGGTTCTGCCACTCAGCTAGCACGTAGTATGGCTGTAGGCAAATTATCTTGTCCTCTCTCTGCTCTGGTATCTTTCTCTATAAAATGGGGGTCATAGTGACAGTGACTCAAATAGAATCTAAGCCCATTGATAATAGGGACTGTGGCCCTGTAACCTCTGTTACAGAAAGCAACCTGTTACCATAATAATGCACTGGGAAGAGTGCGTGGAGGGGGAGGCTGTGAGCGCGTCGAGACTGCCCCATCCTGTAAGGAACTGTAGGTGAAGTGAAGAGCTCCGCTTCTACACACACACCTATTTCTCCAACGTGTATGTGCTGGGCATCTGTGCATTCACTGATCTCATTCCACATCTGCCCACCCTGTCTGCTGCCCAAGTGTCTTTTTTCTTTTTAACTGAAGTCCTGAATTACCCTAATATTTTTTAAAAAATAGTCAGCATTTCTCCTTATATATGTGGCTTTTGATGGAGAAGAGGGGGTCATTTCCAGTCGTCAGATTTACTGAGTTGCTGTTGTGTGTGAAGCAGGCTTTAGGGGCCAAAGACAGCTGCATCCTTAGAGGGCACATAGCCCGTGGGGGAGGCCAACAAAGAAGGGACAAGCTGATGAGGGCCAGGAGAGAGTTCAGGTCCGAGAACCAGGGGTGCGGATGAGGAATAGGGTAAGGAGGGGGTCAGAGGACAGTTCAGATGGGAAATCTAGGATTTAAAAGGTTCCTGGGCAGACAAGGAGGTTCTCTAGGAAGAGAGAGCAGCAAAGAAAGGCACCTCTTGCCAAGTTCATGGGGTTTGTAAACTTAGGTCAGTATGAGGTACTTGAGGATGCGGACTGTCCCCTCAAGTGATAGAGTGGTGAGGGCTGATTGCTTCACCTGTGAGTCAAGCTACCTGTAGGGAACTGGGTTTTCAACGAGAGCCAGAGATAGAAATGAGGCTGCCACCCTCTTTGACTTATTTGCTTAAAAACATCAGTTCCAGGAGTCTCTCCTCAGCGAGGCGCTCTCTGTGTGCCGAATTTTTCTGAAACTGATACACCAAATATTTGAGACTATTGATGACTTGTTATCTCTTATTAAGGATCATTAAAGTTTCTGTGACATGCAAATATTAAAAATAGACAACATTAAGAAATACCGTTGATTTTTGATGAAAGAAAGTTTTAGAAATGTTTAGTCATGTACTTTGATACAAATATATGTTTCCAAGCCATAAATTGGATTAAGTTTTCCATCATTACAAGCTACTTAGTGGCTAAAAGAAAGTTTTAGAAATGTTTAGTCATGTACTTTGATACAAATATATGTTTCCAAGCCATAAATTGGATTAAGTTTTCCATCATTACAAGCTACTTAGTGGCTATAACTGTGGTACATTCATTTGAGGGAGAAGACTTTTAATGAGCTGTTTTCTTTTATGGAATCTTACGTTTAGCCACCGGTGTTTTTCTGTTGTTCGCGATGCTCTTGTCATTAAACTACTCATGAAAATGTAGATAGTCTTCATTTTGGCTAAAAGGATTCTTAATCTTATTTACTGTCAGGAGTCTTTGCTCTGTTTTCCTGCTAGAATGAGTAATGTCTTTGTAATCACATGGTGATAATATTACCACTCATTTCCTGATTTTGAATATTATTGCCCTATCCTTTTATTTTTATTCATTAAACTTGGTAGTTCCAAACAGGCCTAATGTAGGCATTCTGGAGCTGGATAAGTTGCTCACGTTGGTTGAAAAAGAGCAACTGATATGTTCAAACTCAACAACTCTAAGCTGAGAAAACAGCATCATCAAAACAAAGATAATCTGCTCTGGCTGTTCAAGGGATTCTTCCAGTTGATTTGAAGCAGAGCTCACTAGAGGCATCATCTGCCAGTTCTTTTCAATAAAGTAGCAGTCAGTGTGACAGATTTTACAGTTACAGATCCCTTAACTAAAACTTAACAGCAAACTCACTTGAAGCAACTGGAAACAGGAGTAAAGGAGGATGGTAGTCCTAGTAGTAGAATATGAACTTGATTTGTAAATTCCATCACAGAGCACCATAGCAGCAATGAAGTCCTGTGTGAATATCGTGAAGTCAGTGTTCTGTCGTTAAGCTGTGCCTTTTTAAAATCAGAACATATCAGATATCTCCACACTGTTTTTTGTCTTATGGGATGTCACTTTAACTTATGCTGTTACTTTGTGTGTGAGTCATTGAACAGCTCTGTTCAGGGGTGTTAGTTGTGCATGAGCCTGCTACCTGTTTCAAGGCTGTGTCCGAGTGTCATTTGACTTTGAAAAGTGAGTCAGTTCCAGACCTGAATGTGAAAGTGAGTTAACCAGCTTTCGTTCAGCGGCACTTTGATAAAGTTTCAGATATATTTTTTTGATCTCTTTGATCAAAGCTTTGATCTCTTGTGACAGTTTCTATTCACGCAGCTTCTCTTCATTGTACAGAAAGCCAGACCCTGTCCCCCAGGGTGGAAACATGTCTTAGGGTATCACATTGGTGTCTGAAGTGTGTTACTAATTATAACAATCAGCCGCATGTCTTTCACTTCACTCCGAGAAACTCATCTGACTGCAGCTCTGCACCAGTGCCCAGAGATGGGGGGGGTGGCGGGGCTGGCAGGATCCTTGTGCTGTGCGCGGCCACCGTCCCACTCGCAAGTGTAGTCCCCACCTGCCTGCCTATGAGCGGCTGGGATCATCCACACCCTGGGCCTGGGACACAGTCAGGAAGTACTTCTTCGAGAGAATGTGTCTCCAGTTCTCAAATTCAGCCAGCATCCCTTTCGTTTTTCTTAGTTGTGAAAATTGTATAAAAGTATTGTCTTGAAATATTTAAGTTTTCCATAACTGAAAAGCATATAAGGTAACATACACAAATGAAAATATGGTTTTAAAAAAATATATCAAACTTTATGGGCTGAATTGAAAAGGAAAGAAGATATATGATAGTTTGCTTAGTAATATTAAAATGAATAAAAATTAAAATTGGGTATGTTCATTTATATAGGGAAAAGCATATAAGGTAACATACACAAATGAAAATATGGTTTTAAAAAAATATATCAAACTTTATGGGCTGAATTGAAAAGGAAAGAAGATATATGGTAGTTTGCTTAGTAATATTAAAATGAATAAAAATTAAAATTGGGTATGTTCATTTATATAGGAGTAGATTGTTTAATAATAACATCTCCTTTCCACTATTGATAATAAAATGAAATCATGTTTACATTTACTTAAATTTTTGTGAGTGCTAAAAAACTTAATACAATAATTTCTGAGTTTGGACTAAGGCTGTTTGAGATCAAGATGAAGTTTCCAGTGTTCCATAGAAGAATTTTTCCTGAGATAACATCCTTTTAAAGCCATTCATTTGTTAACGTAATTGTTAAAAGTAATTTTTAAATGGCTGTTATGCCTAACTGTGGTAGTAATAAATTATATTATGAACAGCAAATGCTAGATAGATAAAACATGGGTCAACTTTTCCAGTTGTGTACTCAAACATGACAATGACTGGGGACATGCAGATATTGGTGAGCCTTTTCCTTGGAATTTAATGATACGGAGTTTTTTTGTTGTTTTTCTGGTAATGATACAAAAATATACAGCTAGGCTTATTTTTATGACAGATTGCATCTTTGTTGTTTTTGCTTCATATTTATTTGTTTTATTTACAGGTGTTGACTTTAAAATCAAAACTGTAGAGCTAAGAGGAAAGAAAATTAGATTACAGATCTGGTAAGTGGAAGAGCCCGCACCCAGCCGTGTGCCGTACGTGTTTAACAACCCACATGCTTGTCTAATAACATTAACTGGGAGCTGCTGGCCTCGCCTGCTTTTCTTCTCCTTTGCTCATTGGAAAATCATATGAACCGTGCTTCCTTCAGGAGAGGATTTAGGAGAGCCTACTTATTTCATATCCATTTGCACAAGAAGAGTGTTACTTTAATGACAGCTGCTTTGGAAGCTTTATACCTCTATTTTCAAATCATTTGGTGTGATACAGAAACTGTCATCACTAAAATGATTTCTCCTGTACTTGTCTTCATGTCTTTAAAGTTATTTGGTGTGGTGGTACTCAAAGAAAGTCCAATATGTTCATAACCAGATTTGCACGATTTGAAGGCAAGCTGCCAGAGACCATTCCGGGCTGTTCCGGGTGGCAGAGCGTGAATATCGCTGTGGGCAGGCATGGTCCTTGCAGCGGTGCTGCTGAAGTCACAGGACATGAGCTCCCAGTGATGCCTACTGGAGGTGATCCAGAGGCCTTTTCTGAAGACAAGCCCCTTTCTCAAACCACAATCAGGATGAGAGACTATAAACCAGCTGTGTTATAACTATTCAGCACCAGGAGCTTTCTGCTGGCTACTAACAGCCCACAAGTGGCATTAGGAAATGCACGGGTTGCTCGTGACCTGCCTGTGGAAGAGCAGATACAACCTGGTCTGGTGGTGGTTTACAGGTGGCACCTTGAGGTTTTCTGAGAATGCCATTTTGTTTTGATAACACAGGTGCAGTGTACTCAGCTTACTAACCCCTCTTGGCAGGCCACCGTCAGCTCTGAGTGTGTGTCCACCGTGTGTGTGTTTGCTTTCATCTGCGTTACGTGCTGCTCCATCTTGGCGCCATCGGTCCCCTAATGCTTGCGTGTTAGTGCCATGTCTTCATTCTTCACCCATGTCCCTGTCTGGGGCACAGCTGCAGCCGAGACCGGAGGTGTCCGAGGTAATACCTTCATTTGGTCGTCTGTGACTGTATAATCCACTTTAAGGATGTTTTGGTTTGGGGTTTTTTGTTTTGTTTTGTGGTTTTGGTTTTTATATTTTTGTTTTTGGCTTGATTATGAAACATTAACAGTCATGTATAAATACTCGAATAACAAAAATAGATATTTCTTAATATACTGGTCCATGATTAAAAAGGCAGTGAACTTTGTTTTGTATATTGCGGCCCGATTTTTTAACTCTGGAAATAGCAAGAGTATCTTGCACTCAAGTTGCTGTTTCTAATTGTAAGCTCTTTAAGGTCAAGACCATCTTGAACAGGATTTGGGATATGTCTACCTATAGCACCTATAGGTTAGGTACTTTTTGATGAGATTGCCTCATAAAGGATAATACAGCTAATATTAGAACATGTGTGAAGCTTGCTTCAGGGAGTGACAGCCATGCCTGATGACTGTGGCCTGTCTAAAAAAAACATATCTTAATTATTGAACTAATACTTGAGTTTTCATCTTTAACAGCAGCGATTTGGTTTATAAAAGTATATCCAAATGTCCCGGTGCTTCCCTGAACTTTGCCCACTAAGACTGTCTGTGCTGGTGATATTGTACACTTCTGGAATCTAATTATAATGCCTTTGAATGTGATCTAGGAGGGACTCTGCCTTTTGGAATCCCGCTCCGTGAAGCAAAGTGTGACAGTGTGACTCCAGGATATGCACAGGGCACTCAGCAAGCACTTTTCTCTGGGATGCAAAATCTCCAAAAATAACTCCTCCCCTGCTCCTCCCTGGACTCTTTACTTCTTCCCTTTTTCCTCTGCATTTTCACAACTGCACAGCATTGGTGGGGAGTATAACTGAGGGAGGAAAAATGAGATGCACTGGATTTATTGAAAGGTTGATTGCAAGTCTTTTAGATGGAGTATTGCGGTGACTCAGTTAGGAAGTAGGACTTTTCTTTTCCTGAAGGGGTTTTCAATAGTGGATCATATATCCACAATATGCCAGCTCTTTGTTAATCACATAGTACTCAAAATAAGATTTTTATCCTCTGAAAAATTTTATTTAAAAAATGAAAAAAACCTTTTTCTTTGTTATTGCTACCCAGTAGGTAAAAAGAAAGTATTGGAATCGTGGTCTAGCTCTTCTTAAGCAGTGCGTGGCTTACTTTGGAGTTAGGAGCAGTCCTTGTGCTGTGGCTGTTGTGATCTGCTTTGTCACAGGCACACTGTCATTGTGCTCTGTCACCAGCTGAGGGAGAGGTGGAGCCAGTGTAGTTGGAAACAGCTCTTCGAGGAGACTCAGGAGACTGTGCTGTGCTAATAATAGCTGGTCTCTGATGTTCTAGACTGTCAGTCCATGAAAGCATTGCTGGTCTGTTTGTATAGAAAGGTCTTGTTAGAAAGAAATGCATTTTTTCTTGATGATTTCTGGATATAGCCAATCTAAGAAATACTGTTTACTATAGATTCCTAAAAGTTTAAAGTACCAAAAGCTGCAGATGTCTTTGTCACATTTTTATGTCTCATTTTATATTATTACCGCATTTTTCAGTTCCTTGATATCTGTGGTCAGAAAATAGACCATTTTTCTTTTCTCTGTACTTAAGGTATTTGTACATGAATGTACATAAGAACTTTATGTAAATGTGACTAAAATAAAATGTGCTGGATGGTATATAGCTTTATGAATGTATATCCAAATGCTATCCTGGAAATAATCTACTGTGAACTCAGAGTCACTGAGTCGAAATGGACTTGAAGTCATGAAATTTGTCTCCTACCTTTAGGCAAACGTAGAATTAAAATGTTTCATATAAGGGCCCCTTCATTCTGTCCATCGAACCTGTCTTCACTGTTGGAGAACTTTGTTTTAACCAGCCCTCTTAAGTTGGCATCGAGCTCATGTCCTCTCATTGTCTGCTTGGAAGAGATGGGGCATTTTACGTGCTGAAATTCATTCCTGCCCTGCAAATTAGTAACTGCACCATTTAACTGGACATTAGAGCAAATAAGAATCTTTGAATTGTCTAAGTATTGTATTACCAAACTGGGGAAACAGAATTGCAGGAATTTTTCAATAAAAGCGGAGAGAGAAATCAGAATAAGATCACGTGCTAGCTGCAGTACGTGATGATTTAGCTGACATTAATAAACTGCAAATCTCCAGAAATCAGCTCTTTGCGATTACAGTGAAAATTCTAGTTCACAGAGATAAACAGGAGAAATATTAGGATTCTGCGTCTTCATAGACAAAGGCGTCAGTGTGTTGGTGACTTATTCTCATCTAATTTTTTGAAAAGTTAAGGACCTGTATGGGATTTTTATGGTGCTGGCACATAGTAGGTATTTAATAAATACTTGTTGAATGGAAACAACATTTTATTTACCCTGTTCTTTGACCACACATGGTAGCAGATAATTTAGTGTGCAAGGGGAATAAGTCAAGCAAAGAAGCTTTTGAGAGGAAAAGAAAGTAAAAACTTTCTCAGCCCATAAAGCAATATTTGCTTTACATGGAAATGAATTTACTAAGGGACTCTTTTGTTTGCTGTAATAAAGCATCACTAATGTGAACTAATTTGATGGCAAATCTAGTCTGCAGGAAGCCATAAATCATAGCAACATTGCCAGAATGTGTTCTGGGAGACATAGTCCCACAAGGTGAGCCTCAGTGTCCCCCCTTTTAGAAACTCCCTGCTGTGCTGTGTGAGGTGTACGAGTGGCCTTGCAGTGAAGAGCCCTGTCTGGGTGCTTGTGTACACCATTGCCCCAGCTTACTCGGCCATGGCCCACCTGCCTCATGGGGCACCTGGGGACATGCCACGAGTTTGGGTTCTTTGGGAAAAGCTAAATTATAGACCATCTTTAAAGAAATGCTTTTCCTTGTTAGTCTTTCCTGATCGTAAGCTTTCTCTGTTGAGCCCCGCTGTAATTAGAAACAGGTGATGGTTCTCAGGCAGTGTCTTGGCTTATCGCATGGGGAAATGGGTCTCAGCCCACTTCTGTACACTATTAGTGTGCTTACATCATTCTTCGTATTGAAGTGGTCCGTGTCAGCCTGGAGAAAATAAGAACGTTTTTAGATTTCAAATTGGCAGTCGAGGAACTTCACTGTACTTGCAAACCTATTTGTATCTCTCTTTTTTCCTTTGACTAACTATTCTATTTGGGATTAAGAAAATAGGACTAATTCTGTAGTGTATTCCATTAGTGGAGGACTGCCGGTCATCTTATCAACAAAAGCAAGTATTAACCATCTATGTCAGTTAAAGGAGAATTGTAGGCTTAAATAGCTTCAATTATTGTTTCTACATTTTCTCATTGTTGATAACTGCCTACCGTCTACCATTTTACACTTGAGCAAACCGAGCTTGATTCCAAAAGGTTGAGTTATCTAAAGAAGTCAAGTTACAGAGCCAGGAATAGTGTCCAGGTGTGCTGGGACCCCGTCCACTGTGCACTAGGGCTCCGCACCTGCCCTGCCTGCTGGTAGCAGAGCACACCAGAAAACGGTGTCGTCTACCCCAGATAGAGTCTGAGGCGTGCTTTTGAGGAAATTGGGAAATAACAGCACATGTGCCTGTTCTTAAATCAATTTATAGAAGCAAAATACCTGGAAAAACTGACTTGAGCATAATACATTATGACTAAAAATAAAACAGTTGAATGTCAGCCCATTGCCTAAATCCCAGTGTATCTTTGCTATTCCTCTTATTCCCTCCATGTCAGTTTCCCTCGGAGTGTGGTACATTGGTGGCTTAGAACCTTCTAGAACAAAGTTTATGATTTTGTGAGCAAAAAAAGTGGTCAAGTGCACTTATGTAATTTATAGTATTAAATTTCCTTATATTCTTACGATTGGTTCTAGAACGTCACAAATTCTTTACCAACCTAATGTTAGCATGTGTTATTAGCCCTTTAGGTGTAAGTTAAGAAATCACAAATTACATTTATGCTTTATTATTTCTGCACATATTTTCACATTGGGAAGACATTTCATTTGGAAAAAAATAAGATTTTGCTCTGTGCAGGATTTTAGCATCTTTAAATTATTGTGGGATCCACCTCTCTTCCCCATTTCATGATGACTGCCTTTTTGCTGTAAAAATTCTCATTTTCTTATTTCAAAATCTTAGTTTGAGAGTAATTGGGACTTCTTTAGTTTTGTTTGAATTTAACTGAGTCAGAAGAGCTCCCATACCTGATAATAATGACCAAGTTCCTTGGTGACCAGCAGGGATCGGCCTGCTGTGGGGATGCTGTTCTTTGTGGTGTCAGGACCTGGCCAGGGGTGTTCCCAGAATCTGGCCCTGCTTGTCTCCAAAGCCAGTGCTGCTGACTTCAGACTGTGCCAGCTAGGATTGTACTTGTGAATCTTTTTCTTATTTTTCTCATATGAAATGTTAATAGGTAAACTGCACATGTATCCCAGCCCCCTCTCAGCATTAGCCCTGAGGGCTAGTGAATGAGAAATGAATCCTCTGTTGGCTTGGAGGACATTCATTTTTTACAGTCTTAGGAGACCTCACTTACTGAGTGCGTGTGGGTGGGTGGCGGTGCGTGTGCATCTGTGTAAAATTTGTACTCCCTGTGCATCATCATTGCTCTCAGATATGTTAATAATTGTTTTGTAAATCACCTACAGTGTGAACTGTTGGGAGTTGCTTTGTAAAAACCGTATTTTTAAAACTTTGTTCTCCTGTTTTATTTTGGAAAAACATACGATCAATTATTTTGACAATGTGTTAGCATCCCTGTTGCTGATTTTCTGTCTTTTGGGGAAAAATCTGTTCTGGGTGGTTTGTTGTTCTTTTTCATAATCCATCTCTATTCATCCAATTTAGTTGTTAACCATGTTCAGAGACACTTTGTATCTCATATAGTTTTAGTCAACCTGAGTTTTTCCTACTGTCTTTAACTGTAGTCATCAGAGGATGACTCATTCCTTCATAGTAGAAAAACAGAGCAGAATATAGGTTTGCGTTGGAATGTGGAGTTGCTTACTTTGGTTATTGTTTGGGAATTGATTTGTTCTGCTATTTCTTAGGGACACAGCGGGTCAGGAGAGATTCAACAGCATTACCTCAGCTTATTACAGAAGTGCCAAGGGGATCATACTAGTATATGATATCACGAAGAAGGAGACATTTGATGATTTGCCAAAGTGGATGAAGATGATTGATAAGGTAAGTGTTGTATTTTTCTGTCAGATGTGAACCCTCTGCTAGTGGGTATTAATCATTATAAGAGGAAGAAGGAAGAGACATTTATTGAGTGTGCTTTAACAGACTAAACATCATTTAATCCATATTACAGTCAGGGTAGGTATATAATCCTGTGTTGTAGATGAGAGTTAAGTTTATCCAGAATCATCTTACAGATAATAAAACCAGGATTTTTATTCTGACACCCTGGACTGTCTGACCTCAAAGCCCAAACATTCTCATTCTACCGTATCTGGCTGCTTCCGTGGAATTAGATCCAGGACATTCTCGTTTCTGCAGAAACGTAACTTGGAAGCTCATTTTGTGAACACCCACAGATTAACAATGTTGAGGAAATGGCCTTCTCTCTAGTGCCTGTGGGCAGTCCAAGGGCCTCAGTCATCTGCTGGACATGTGCCCTCAGAATTATAGATGTCCTCATTTTGAACAAAACAAGAGTTTCTGCCTTGGCTTGTGATCGAATATATAAAGACAACCTTTATCTATGTGGTTAATGTAAACTGTGGGTTCTCCTATAAGAAATGTATTCCCCAAACACACTTAGAAGGCAGACCAATTGGGGTGTGATGTGATGTATACCGTTGACCACAGCTTGAGAGTTTTCTTCCCCTTTTGCAGTAATTTGATGTTTAGTTCTTTTGTGTAACATGCAGTCCTAATATAAATTAGATTTTATCATCTTTTAATTATTGTGGGAGGTTCATTTGTTAGATAATGTTGGTAAATGTTCGTTTGCCAGTTTTACCAAGCATAACATTATCAATGTTTGCTCTTTTTTTTTTTTTTTCTTTTTCCTTTTTTTGTCTTTTTTCGTGTCCGGCAACGGATCGCAACCCTCAGTGTCGCGCCCGTACCGGACCAGGACCGGCAACGGGATCGCAACCCTCGGCGTTGCTCCCACGCCTCGCTCAGCCAGTGAGCGGGAACCGGTCTGTATGTGGGAGGCGGGAGTGCCTGCCGCGCTTCCCAAGGGGCATACTGTAGCAGTGCGCCACCGGGCCTGCCCAATGTTTGCTCTTTTTTTTTTTTTTCTTTTTCCTTTTTTTGTCTTTTTTCGTGTCCGGCAACGGATCGCAACCCTCAGTGTCGCGCCCGTACCGGACCAGGACCGGCAACGGGATCGCAACCCTCGGCGTTGCTCCCACGCCTCGCTCAGCCAGTGAGCGGGAACCGGTCTGTATGTGGGAGGCGGGAGTGCCTGCCGCGCTTCCCAAGTGGCATACTGTAGCAGTGCGCCACCGGGCCAGCCCAATGTTTGCTCTTTAAAATGTGTTAGGGGTCAGGTTTACAAAGATGAATCGGCCCTGAGGCAGGGACCCTGCCCTCAGCTTGCTCTGCACTTAGCCTCAGTCATACCAGGCCCACATTGGCAAGTCACTGAATGCTGATGTCCCTGCAGGCAGAAGCCGCCAGGTGTGCACCTAAGAAAATTGGGAAGGGGCATTCATTGTAGTCTAAAGTGTTTGGAACTAATGTGATGAGTATAAAACTGAAAGAAGTGGCCTAAAGCCTAAGAGGGGGTAAGTACTTAATTCGTGAATCTGCTGAGGTCTCGAGTTCTAATGCTGTCCTCTTTGTGGTACTTGGTTATTACATTTGACCATTATTTTGGTAAGTGCTGTCATTTTTTTCAGTGCGTACAGGTGGGCAGTGGGACTGGGACTGTCACTCCTCGCTTGGCTGAGTAACTTGGCCAAGGCAACACCATTCGAAAGCCTTTTGTTGCAGTTTGTTTTACCTAAGTTTAGAAATATGCAAAATTAAATCAGTTACTCAAAAGATTTTAACCTTTTTAAAGAAAGAAATTCTATTGTGCCTAAATGTTTTTTAAACTTAGAAATGTAGCTTAACTTTTTTTTCTAATTATAAATTTAATGATACCTTTATTATAGAAACTCAGAAGATCAAGAAAAGCACAAAAGTGCATTAAACAACTGTAGTTTTTTTCATCCTGAAAAACCAAACATCCTGCTTTTTTCACTGAATATTGTCATGAGGGCCTTCCTGTGTCACTAAATGTCCTTCCAAAACATGGCACTTTTTTATGGCTGCATTTTTTACATACTTTAACTTATTTCATTCTTCATCCGTTTAGTTGGACTTTTAGGTTTTTTTCAAAGATGACCATTTTGACTATAGAGCTTTGCCTGTAGTTTGAATCATTTCCTGGGGATAGAATCTTAGGAATTGTTGGGTCAAAGGCCAAGTGCATTATGGTTCTCAATGCCTGTTACCAAGTTGCTTTCTAAAATGCTGTGAGCCCTGTCTCATATACCCCGTACCCAGTCCTGCCTGGGACCCCGTAGCCTCTCAAAGATGGTGGAATGAACAGATGAGTCACTGCGGGGGAGATGCTGTATTGGTTAACATTTCCTCTGTCAGTATGTGACAGGGCCCATCTTTGAAATGCAGCTTCTTTTAAAATTCCACAGTACGCTTCAGAAGATGCAGAACTTCTCTTAGTTGGAAATAAGTTGGACTGTGAAACGGACAGAGAAATCACTAGACAGCAGGGTGAAAAGGTAAGAATACGGGGAGCCCTGGAGGGGCCACACAGTTCCCACACACTGTGCTTAGCAGGTACAGTTTTTCTTTTAACAAATCACTTATTTTTTTAATTATGAAATAATTATTAGTACAGTGATTACTCAGTCACATCCTTCTAATTTTTTGCTTTTTTAACTTCTTGCTCCTTTAAATTAATTTTGAAACGGTGGGAAAAAAAATACGTTTGTATGAAGGTACTCAAAAAGTTCATGGAAAAATAGAATTAAAAGGTAATACAGATCTTTCCATGAACTTTTTGAAGTGCCCTCATATATACTGCATTATTATCTAGCCTGACATTTTATACAGAGAAACACTTTCTTTTAGGTAGTAAAATTGCTTTCATGATTTTCTCTTACTCTAATGTAATTTAATCTTCCTTGGTTTTTGCTAAGGGTTTCATCAGGGAGAAACAATGTCATTTACATTTTAAATGTCAGATATGTTACCCTTTTAGAAACTTAGGCAAGTAATTTGACTACAAGGTTCTGATACCACCCTAGGAGTGTTGTTGTGTTTTGATTTGCTATTTACTTGCAATGTAAGAATTTGCCGCACTAGTGAACTTTATATCTCAGGCTAAATGGGACTTTACAGACCTTTATTCCCACCCCTTCCATTAAAGCCGAAGCCCAGAGCCTGTGGGTCCCCCATCAGAAGCCAGTTCTTACTCTGTGCATTGGTCTGTGTTGCAGTCTACACAGACAGAATAGATATATTATTTTTTCTCAGTTTGCACAGCAGATAACAGGGATGCGGTTCTGTGAAGCAAGTGCCAAGGATAACTTCAACGTGGATGAGATATTTCTGAAACTCGTTGATGACATTCTAAAAAAGGTAAAATCAGAATATACATCATAAGAGTGTTTCATCTGAAACCTGTTGTTTCCTTTATTATTTTTTTGTTGAGAATTGTTTATTTAGAAATGAAAGACAGTGTAGTAGTTATGCTTAGGCTCAAGAACTAGGCTTACTTGTTAACTAGGACCAAGGCATCCAGGTTGCTATAGCAACAGCTGTTTCCCATCCAGGGGGGTTTGGTGTTCTTAGCGTTAACGTACAGCATATTCACTTATCCTTGAAATACAGTTTGGTGGAGTGACTTAAACAAGGTATAATAATGTGCCGTGTTTATTGGACATTTGCTTTTATTTTTTCCCATTTTCCCATAAGAATTAAGTTCAATACAGATGGTGGAGACCTAGCAAAGATGCAGAAGTCTCAGCTGAGAAGAGAACCTTTGGAACTTGCTTCTCTTCGGGCTCTTCCCCCTAGTGGGAACCTCTGACCTACACAAAGCCCTTTCCATGATGCTCAGTTGCAAGAAAATTGTTGGACAGCTTCACTGTGCAGCAGTAGTTTCTTCAGGCATCTTTAGGCTTACATTCAGAGATTTTTAGTAACGACTTTATTTATATTATTAGTAAGTGCAGTTTGCTCAGTTCAAACATAATTCGGAAGCGTCTAATAAAATGGTTGCTTATGTATTTGCCAAAAGAGGTTATTTCTTTCTTTAATAAGGATATAACTCCTTAGCATGAAGATCATTTTTTTACTTATTAATATATTAAGTTTTCATTATACTAAGTTATATGAAAATAAATGTTTATAAGGTTGATCTGATCTCTTCTGCCATAGAGTATTAAATAGGCTGGGCAGTGTTCATGTTGTGACATGAAGTGCCCTGAACCTTGGTTTTGTTTTTTTGGCTTAGTATTTTGATGTCTAATTAAACTTTGATGATCAGAAAACTTCATTAAACAATACTTTGTCTTTTATATAATTGTATGATTGGAAAGCATGTGTGTGCACCTTGTAAGATTAAAATGTAGTTGTCTTTAATGTTTATCCTTCAGATGCCTCTGGATATTTTAAGGAATGAGTTGTCCAATAGTATCCTCTCATTACAACCAGAGCCCGAGATACCACCGGAACTGCCTCCACCACGACCACATGTCCGGTGCTGTTGATTTGCTACTTTGGAGACAACGTGGAAACAATTCCTGGGATGGGGAAAGTTCTATCCTGCACTACAATCATTTTGACAATTTCCTTTCGCACTTTGTAATCCAAGTCAGAGCTATACACTAACTTGTAAATATGCAAATATGCAATCCTGGGTAAGTTTTGGTTTTAAATTACATATTTCCCTCCAAATTATTATATTTCATTCATTACCCCAGTGTCTAGTGTACATACACTGGGAAACATAGTACTTCTAATATGAAGAATGGGAGAAATGGAAGGTATAATGTTTCTTGAAATAAATAATTGTCCTTGTTAATTATATTATAAGGACGGAAGATATTCTGAAAAGAAGAGAGAATGTGGTGCTTTGCTTACTGTTTTAAAGAAAGTTTGTAAAACTAGAGACTTTTTGGAAAAAAGCTATCTTAAGTGCTTTTTCTTTATTCGCAAGATATTACCCCCAGCTGTAGCACCTTTGAAGTACTGGAGTATTCCTGCCACAAAGCACAGTTTCATTCATAGCCATCATTGAAAGTTATTTATTAGTGTTATGTGATGGTAGAATGTTACTAGTTGGAGGGATGGATTTGACTTGGTCCTAAAGCCCAGAATCTCTCTCATGGTTCCTAATGGATGAACCCTATGCTTTTAAGAACTACAAAGATTCAATAAAGAGGTGTTTTTGAAACTATAGAAAAAGGTTTTAAAGAAACGCTGCTGTCCTAAACAAATCCTATTTAAAGGAATTTTAAAGAGATACATTTTACTATATCAAAGAACATACATGTATTTGCCTAAACATTCTGTACCTTTGTAATGATAAAACTTCTCCCCTTTATGGTGAAGCTTATTCCTATTAAGCCTAGACTGTGTTCATTTTTTTGGGTGGGGGGGTCTGATAATGAATTTGTGAACTCTATCTTTGGTATATCTTTTATTAAACTGCACTGTTTCGTTTAGTCGAGGTAAATAAGTAATTATGTATTTGAATAACTTGGTGTTTCTTGAGTGTTGTGGTATGAAGCATTGTGGTCTTTCTACACTAATGAAGTGCAAATAAAATTTTGTATTTATGAATGACAGTTTCAGTTGCCGCATTTCTTTATGCAAGTATAAATTGTATGCATGGCAGTATTCTTCATACACTCCGCATTTTAATCTTTTGATTGTTTTAGATAGGAAAAATATAGTATCCTTCACTGTGGAAAACCGTTCGGTGGCTTCTCGAAGGGTTAACATAGAACTACCATGTGGCCCAGCAGTTCAGCTTCTAGGTATATATTCAACAGAATGAAAGCAGAGGCTCAGACAGGCGCCTGTACACCAGTGTTCATGCCAGCGTTGTCCACAAGGGCCGGAAGGTGGAAACCCACATGTCTACCGACAGAATAACGGATAAAGAAACTGCAGCTTGTACCAACAACTGAGTATTATTCAGCCTTTAAAAATGAAGGAAATCTTGTCACCTGCTTCATCATGGATGAACCTTGAAGACGTTATGTTAAGTGAGCCAGCCACTAATTGACAAATACTGTATGGTTTCACTTATATGTGGTGTATGGAGTAGTCACATTCCCAGAGACAGAAGGTAGGGTGGTTGTCAGCAGGGCTGGGGCCAGGGAGGATTTGGGAGTTGTTGAATGGGCACAGAGTTTCAGCCGGGGACGGTGGAAAGTTTCTGGGGATGGATGGCGGTGATGGTGTAACACGACAGTGTGAATGTACCTTAATGCCACTGAAGTGTGCACTGAAAAACAGTACTTTGGAATGTAGATCCTTAAAGATGAGTTTAAGAATGTGTCTGTAAATAACCAAAAGATTAAGACGTAGAATTTGTGAATAATACTGTCATATACAATATGTATACGTCTTGTGTATGTCATATATACAATATGCATATATATGTAGTTTCCTGAAGAAAAGATTTTTTTCATGTATGTACCTTTGTCATCAACAACTGATCACTGATTGTTATCTCACCTCCAAGCCTACCCTTCTGTGTTCTGCTGTGTGATGCCCAGGCTAGGGCTCTAAGCTATATTTGCCAAACCCTCTTGCTCTTCCTGTTAAAGTCTGCTGGGGGTCAAAACTCAAGAAACTTGGGAGGAGGGAAGAAACTTGCTTGCCGTTTTTCTGTCCCTGTTGAGCTCCTTGCAGTAACAACAGACCATCATTTATCAGCCCTGGCTTCTGGCTTCCTGGGGATCCCCCGCTCCAGCCTCACCGCACCTGTCAAAGGTATCAGTAGCCTTTGGGCTCGTTGGTGTCCTGCCTGCTGGGTCACCCAGCCCCTGCACTCCATGTACCCCCCAGGTCCGGCCCCCTCTCAGGCTGAGCACCCCTCCTCAGAAGCTCAGGTCGGTCTTGCAGGAGTCCTTCCTCTGAGCTCCCAAGTTGTGGCAATACCCCCATTCTGTGTGCTCCCTGGCCCCAGGGGAGCAGCTGCTTCCTTCAGCTGTTACCTGTGAAGTTCCCTTAGCACTCCCTTCTGGTTGCTTTGGCATTGTAACAACTGTGTAGCTAGTTCCCCGTATTAAATCCCTCTGTTTAAAAATACCTCTTTCGTGTCTGTCTTCCTGACTGAGAAGAGCACTTCGTACCAGGAGTGATCTCAGGATACAGAACCTCAAAGATGAATTTAAGAAAAAAATTGTTGGTTGTCACAGACGTTTGTGGCTAATGCATCAGTCTGTGGTGTATTTTATATTTACCGCTCAGAATCTTAGTTACTGCATTTGTGTCTGTCAGCGGGAATATTAACAAAAGTACCTACATTCTTGTTTAGTAGGGTGGGTTAGGGCCAAAAGTAGGACTTGGCAAGAAGTCTTAGTGTGACTTAAAGGTCTTGAATTTCATTAAATTTTTTTCTTTAGTTTTCCATACACTTTTGGACAGTTGTGAGAACAGAATGAGAACTGAGTTTTCTGTGCTTGTGTAGGGGCTTGTTACTCAGCATCCACTTGCCAGTGGCTGTCGTGACTAGTTAGTGGCCCATCTTGCCCTCGTGATGGTCCAGCAGGCCATCGTGTGATAAGCCGAATCTCAGTCGGAATCTCAGTCGGAATCTTAGTCTCTCTTGATTTTTATTATTTTTTCTTCCTCAAATTCCTTTTTTACCATTTCTTGGTTTTTAAAGGGAACTGTCCTTTTAACAAAGAGTCGTAAGTAACATTTTACATATTTATAGCTCATCATCCTAGATTAGTGTCTCATTTGATTCCCAGAGAAACTCTGAAATAAGGAGGGCTGGACATAAAATGAATTTTCAGTCGTCCAAGTAGGTGGAGAGGAACAAACACAGGAAAGTACAAATAAAAATCATCTAAGACCACTAGATCTGTAAATGTCGTGATGGCCACAAGGCTCTAGTTCTCGTCTGTGAGTGAGACGTCAGCCGTGGTTGGAGCTGAGCTGCTGCGTGCAGGATGACGGTGACTTCTCTGTGAAGCAGAGGGAAGCAGCAGGCTTGTTCTCTGTGCGCTAACCTGCATCCCTTCCTCTTCTCCACCTCATCTTCTCCAGTCTTTGATGTGCTGCTGCAAGTTGAGAGGTGGTTTTATTTAACTAATGGCTTAAAGTTTTTGAAATGTGAGGCTTGGAATATTAGTTGATGACACACCAAAACAAGTTGTTTCTATCTGCAAAACCAGCTACCTAAAACCAGGTTGTTTTTTCATGAGTGACTTAACATACCAGAGAGAGAGAAAATACTTGTCTTATAGATTATTTGTTGCCTAGAATTTGTAACTAGGCCCACAGACTGCAGTTAGAGAGGTCAGGACATCATATTAGGCCTGTTACTTAACGTTGTAATGCTGTAGTCAACAGAGTTGAAATTTTTTGCGCGGTTGCTATACACAAGGCACTGACCTTGGGTGCTGTAGGGGATTCAGACAGAGAAATATGGTGGTCCCCAGAAGTTCATCAAGTGTGAGAGACAGATCCAGAGCTGGTGTCCAAGGCAGAGCTCCCATTATTCATGGAAGAAAACAGTCCTGGGAAGCACAGAGAAGGGAGAGTCAAGGCCTGCGGGGAGGTGGGGCATATTTTTCCTTGGCCTCCAAGGGTGAGTAGACTACTGACTGGTGGCAAGACAGACATGAGGGACAGTGTATTGAAAACCCGTCTGGTCATTTGGAACCTTTGGAAAAAAGAATTACATAGTGAACCATGTGCTGCTGGCTATGCGATTGGTTATAGCTTCTTAAACACATGGCTGCCTCTTGTAAACGTTGGATTAATCTTGTTCTTGTGATAGAGATAAGGTAGTTACTGGAAACGTAGTTGCACTGTCTGTGCACACACAAAACCTAAAGCGTGTCTCATTCCAGAAAATTTGTAAGTGTTCCTAAGAAGGGTTCTGAAATTCTGCCTTAGTATCTCTAGCAAAGGCGAGCTGAGTTTGGTCCATTTGTGGGCCCGTCAACTCTGTTCCATAGGCTTCAATCATAACCCTGTTTAGACAAGCAGAAGAAAGTAAACCAGCCCAAATTCATTGCTCTTGGCAAAAACAACTCAATGTGTGGGTCCAGGGAGGTGGAAATTTCCTCACACCATCATCTAGCAAAGACAGCCAGAGCTCCCAAAGCCGTGAGAACCTGATCGCTCCTACTGACTGACTGCAGGGACAGGCTGTTCAAATCCTGATGGGCAAGACAAACAAAAAGTCCTTAAATCTTACTAGATTTCTTTCTTTAAAAAATTGCAAACCTTCCTGGTGTTAGTCCAAATACAATTCAACAATTGCTTGTGATTAAACTGCATTTCACTGTATCAAAGAATATGCTTTTTTAAAAAACATTTTTTTTTTTGGTGGCTAGCTGGTAAGAAGGACCCGAACCCTTGACCTTGGTGTTGTCAGCACCGCACTCTAACCAAGTAAGCTAACCAGCCAGCCCCTGAATATACTTTTTTAAGACAGAAGTAAGGGCTGCCCCCCTAGGCAGGCCCTTTCCAGTTCTGAAGCTCTCCTGGGACGAGACTGGTTTCAAAGTCTATCTCAGACCCTTGCAGTCCTAAGGCACTATCAGCTGTTCCTTCAGGGTCAGCCAGGTAAACCTACATTTACTCAGGGACACCTCAGCCCCGTAAGGATCTCAACCCCAACTTGCCAGAATGCCCTTTGACTCAGGAAGTGGTGAAATCAGAGTAAGGTCTGTAGTTTATAGTCTTGTACGAATGTCAAGTTCCTGGTTTCGCTCATTGTGCTGCAGTTGTATGAGATGTTATCATTAGGAGAAACGGGGGAAAGGGAACAAGACAACTCCGCACTATTTTTGCTATTTCCTGCCAGTCTAAAGTTATTTTTAAATGTTTTTAAAGTTACAACAGTAATAACAATAGCTAATTATTGCATATTTGCTGTGTGCCAGGCATTGTCACAGGAAGTTACAGATACTCATTTAATCCTCACAACCACCCTAAGAGGTAGCTGGTATCTAATTACTGTCCCCATTTCTCAGATGAGGCACACAGAAGTTAAATAATCTGCCAAAAGATTACAAGATTGTAAGTGGCCCAGATTCAAACCTATGCGATCAGGGGCTTTACACCCCACCCCTGACCACTGTGCTACAGTATAGCTCATGAAATAGCCTTGTCGTAAGAGCCAGCTAGGAGCCGAAGTTTATTTTGGGGTCCCTAGGCCCAGAAAGCTTTCCGGTGCTCTGTGCTGCAGAGACTTGAAGCATGTTAATGCTCATCCACTGGGTTTAGCACAAACAGTTTGTTGGTGACTTTGGCAGAAGAATTTTGTAGGGAGTTGTGCTGGGTGTCAGACTGCAGTGAACTGACAGAGGATTCGAGTGTGAGAGCAGAGGTGGTGACTGTGGGAGGCTCCTTCCAGAGGACCGGCTGCGGAGGAGAGGTGAGAGCTGCGGCGAGGGACGGGAGAGCTTTCCCAGCATGCGGAAACCTGGGCTAACTTAGGTCAAGGGGAAAGGGTTAGCAGAGGGGAGAACTGGAAGATACAGGAGAGGGGAGATACCGGGTGGACCAGGCCCCAGAGGTGGCAAAGGGGATTTCCATTCAGTGCTCACTTAAGATGCTGGAATGTTCTGTGGTAGGAGACAGGTCATCTGAGGCAGTGGCTTAAGAAGACCGCTGGTGTTACACTATATTATACAGTGATCAAAACCAGGGAATTAACATTGGTACACGACTATTAGCTGTACTCCAGACCTTGTTCCAATTTCACTAGTTAACCTTTCTTTTGAAATAATCAGGCTCCCTTTCCAGATCTTTCTACTGGTGTTACACTATATTATACAGTGATCAAAACCAGGGAATTAACATTGGTACACGACTATTAGCTGTACTCCAGACCTGGTTCCAATTTCACTAGTTAACCTTTCTTTTGAAATAATCAGGCTCCCTTTCCAGATCTTTCTTCCTTGGCTTCTGTGGCCCCTAACGTCAATGTCCTTCGAATATTCTAAGCATCTCTTCCTATTCTAAGCGTCTCTTCCTCTGCTTGTCTTTTACGCATTTTGCTCCCAGGGAGTGGGAGGCCTTCCGGCATCTGTCCTACACATAGTCGCTTCCTCGCCTCTTTCATTTTGGGCAGGTATTGGTGGCCAAGTGCCGCCAGGAGGCTGCACCTCTCCGCCCCTGTGGGTGAATCTTGGCTCCTGTGCACCCACCATGGTAACGCCATCCCTTTGCCAGTGATTGTTTGGGCGCTGTGAGTGTGACCACATCTTGCCAACAGACATGAGTTAAAGTCTGCTAGGGGGCTTCTGGGAAAGGCTTTTACTCTTGAGAGACACATACACAGGCACTTTGCTGTCTCTGGAATTGATCGTCCACATGGGATGCTTGGAACTCCAGCAGCTGCCATCTTGGAGCAATGAAGGAATTCTGCCTTAAAAGGCAGTCAAAATATTGAGGAAGGCAGATGAGAAAAATGAAGAATTCAACTTTTTCCATTTTAGAGCCACAGGGTTAACCAGTCCTGAGCCTTTGGTTTTCTTGCTGTGTGAGACAGCAGTTTTTACCACTCCTAGTGGGATTTTCCTCACTAACAGCTGAAAGCATCCTCACCAGCATCCCAGGGTTCCATCCTCAGCCTAACTGTCAGTGCACACACTCACCCACACCAATGGCCTGACCTCCACCCATATGCCGATGACTTCCAAGTCTGTAGCACAGACCACTCCTGAGCTCCAAATATGCCAAGTTACCTATTGACATCTCCACGTTGGTTTGCCACAGGCGCCTCAAAACTAACTGACATTAGCTTAAAGCTGGTGTCATCTGCTGTTTGTGAGCCAGCCCCTCCCCTTGTCCTGCTGTATTCTGTGTTGCAGTGAAAGCAACCACCAGCTACCTAGTTTCCCAAATCGGAAACTTGAAAGTGATCCTAGACTGCTCCCTTTTCTATCCTCCATATCCAATTGATCTTCAAACCCCATTTAATTAAATTCTTCCCTCTCCAGCCTTCTGCATTAGTTGAAGCCCCATAGTTCCTCATTTTCATTCCTGCAACAGTCATTGACTTGTGTATATATTCTTATTCTCTCAGTCTACAAAAATACTCCCGCACTTACTGTGACTATTTATTAAATCCCCCTTTATCATCCAAACATACTCAGGAATTCTGTCTTCTCTGGAGCACTTTCCCCAATTGTAGAGATTTTCTCTCAACACTACCCAAGATTCAGAGATAGCTCTTCTAATTGCTTGTAGAGGTGTTATTTTATCTATGTAACTGAGTCTCAGAGAGATTAGGTAACTTGCTCGAATCTGCACAGCTGGCAGGGGGGAGAGCTAGGATGGAGTCCCAGGTCTTTAGGCTCCTTGCTGTCTTCTCTTACACTCTTTGAAAAGATTTACTAACCCTTTGGCTTAAATATGTAGTAGCATGTTCCTTATTTGTTTTTAAGAATGATTCAGTGGGCTATTGACTTCCTGCCAACTAGAAGATGGCCCAAAAAGCTACGTTCTTATTGTCACTTTAATTTGCTAAAAATTACTGGTGTGATTATGGCACCAGCACTGCCTTTAAATGTCTTTTAAAAAGCTAAATATGGGGCCGGCCCGGTGGCGCACTGGAGAGTGCGCTGCTTGGGAGTGCGGTGGTGCTCCCGCCCAAATATGGGGCTGGCCCGGTGGCGCACTGGAGAGTGCACTGCTTGGGAGCGTGGTGGTGCTCCCGCCGAGGGTTCGGATCCCATGTGGAAACCGGTTCCCGCTCACTGGCTGAGCGAAATGAATGAAGAAAGAAGCTGCTGCATTGCTGTAAGGGAGCAGATGGCATTCTTTTTATTTTTTTATTTTTATTTTTTTATTTTTTAGAGCAGTTTTAGAGTCACAGCAGAACTGAACGGCAAGTACAAGAGAGTTCCTGTACACCTCCTGACCCTGCCCCACAACAATCACACAGCCTCCCCCACTACCAACATCCCACACCGGAGTGTTACATTTGTTACCATTGATAAGTCTACACTGACACATGATTATCTCCCAAAGTCCACAGTTTGTATCAGGGTTCACCCTTGGTGTTGTGCCTTCTATGAGTTTGGACACACATGTAATGACATGTATCCACTATTGCAGTGTCATACAGAATAGCTTCACTGCCCTAAAATCCTCTGTTTCCTTCCTATTCATCCCCCCTCCTCCAGAATCCCTTGCAGTCAATTATCTGTTTACTGTCTCCATAGTTTTGTCTTTTCCAGAATGACATACGGTTTCAATCATACAGTACGTAGCCTTTTCAGATTAGCTGCTTTCACTTAGT
Organism: Galeopterus variegatus; assembly: GCF_000696425.1. Taxonomy (NCBI): domain Eukaryota; kingdom Metazoa; phylum Chordata; class Mammalia; order Dermoptera; family Cynocephalidae; genus Galeopterus; species Galeopterus variegatus. The sequence continues at coordinate 46,088 of NW_007737978.1, forward strand.
AATACGCATTTAAAGTTTCTCCATGCTTTTTCATGGGTTAATAGCTCATTAATTTTTAGCACTGAGTAATATTGCATTGTGTGGATGTACCACAGTTTGTTATATATTCATTAAGGACGTTTTGGTTGCTTCCAAGTTCGGGCAATTATGGATAAAGCTATAAATATCTGTGTGCAGGTTTTTGAGTAGACATAAATTTTCAACCCATTTGGGCAAATACCGAGGAGCATGATTGCTAAGTCATATGGTAAAAATACGTTTAATTTTGTAAGAAACTGCCAAATTGTCTTCCAAAACGGCTATATTTCCCAAAGCAGTAAATTAGAGTTCCTGTTATCCCACATCCTCGCCAGAATTTGATGTTGTCATTGTTCTGAATTTTGGCATTTTATATTTAGGTCTATGATCAATTTTGAGCTAATTCTTGCAAAGACAATAATGTCTGTGTCTAGATTCTTTTTTGTTTTTTTTTTACATGTGGATGTCCAATCGTTCCAGCATTGTTTGTTGAAAAGACAATCTTTCAAATCATATATTTGATAAGGATGTAGTGTCCAGATTATATAAAAACTCTTACATCTCAACAACAGCAAAAAGACAAACAACTAAATTAAAAAATGGGCAAAAACATTGAATAAACATTTCTCCAAAGAAGACATGCATGCTCATGAAAAGATGCTCTGCATCACTAATCATTAGGAAAATGTAAATCAAAATCACAATGAAATACCATTTTGCACACATTAGGAGGGCTATTAGAAAACAAACAGAAACAGAAAATAAGAAGTGTTGGTTAGGATGTGAAGAAATTAGAACACTTATGCATGCTGGNTATAAAACAAACTTTAACAAATTTAAAAGAAGTGAAATCATATAAGGTATGTTATTACACCACAGCTGAATTAAACTAAAATAATAACAGAAAAATATCTGGCAAATCTCTAAATATATGGAAAATAAACAATATACTTTTAAATAACCCATGTGTTAAAGAGAAAGCAAAAGGGAAATTTTAAAATGTTTTGAATGGAATGAAAATGCAGATACAACATATCAAAATTTGTGGGATGTAGCTAAAGTAGTGCACAGAGGAAAATTTATAGCACTAAGAGCTTATATTAAAAAAGGAAAGGTCTTGGATAACTGATCCAAGTTTTCTCTTTAAGAAACCAAGGAAAGAAGAGTAAATTAAACCCAATGCAAGCAGAAGGAAGGAAATGATAAAGATGAAGCATAAATCAATGAAATTAAGAAAAAAAATAGAGAAAAGCCAATAAACCAAAAACTGTATCCATACAGCTCAACAACAATAAAACTCCAATTAACAAATGGGCAAAGGACTTGAATAAACATTTCTTCAAAGAAGACAAACAAATGGGCAATAAGCACATGAAAACATGCTCAACATCACTAGTCATTAGCNAAATAAATAAATAAATAAATAAATAAATAAATAAATAAATAAATAAATAAATAAATGGAAATAAATATTACCAGGAAAAACAGGAGCATTATACAATTATAAAAGCATCAATTTACTAAAAAGACAACAATCTTAACTGTGCATGCACCCAACAACAAAGCTCCAAAACACATGAAGCAAAAATTGATAAAACTGAAAAGAGAAATAGATTCACAATTATAGCTGGAGATTTCAATGCTCCTTTCTCAGTCATCAATAGGACAAGTAGATAGGAAATTGGTTAGGCTACAGAAGACCTAATTGACCTGGGTGACCTTACTGAACTTGAGCAAACTGAATTTTATCCAAGGGCAGAATATACTTTCTTTTCAAATACAAATGAAACATTCACCAAGGTAGATCATATTATGGAATATAAAACAAACTTTAACAAATTTAAAAGAAGTGAAATCATATAAGGTATGTTATTACACC
>NW_007737978.1:49575-50156 GCF_000696425.1 Galeopterus variegatus
CGGTACGGGCGCAACACCGAGGGTTGTGATCCCATTACCGGTCAGTAAAAAAAGACAAAAAAAAGGAAAAAAAAAAAAAAAAGCAAATATGAATAGAAAACAACTAGCAAGATGGTGAATTTAATCCAATCATATCAGTAATTACATTAACTATAAGCAGGTTAAACTTATAAGTTAAAAGATAGAGGGCTGGCCAGTTATCTCAGTTGGTCAAAGCATGGCCCTGTAACACCAAGGTCAAGGATTTGGTTCCCCATACTAGCCAGCCACCAAAAAAAAAAAAAAAAGATAGAGATTGTCATATTGTATAAAATAGCAAACCCTGACTATATGCCATCTACAACAAACAATCTTTAAGCATAAGGACAAAGTTAAAAGTAAATGGATGAAAAAAGACATATCATGAAAATACTAATCAAAAGGAAACTGGAGTGGTTATATTTCTATCAAACAAAGCAGACATCAGAACAAGAAATATTTCCAGGAGTACACAGTGACTAAAATTTCTTTACTTTGACCTGATATGTTTTGAAGAAATCCAGCATCTGAGAGAAAATAAATAAATAAATAAATAAATAAAT
>NW_007737979.1:0-40167 GCF_000696425.1 Galeopterus variegatus
TCTGTGTCGTCTCTGCTGACTTACTTGGCCTTTGTTGTCTCGGGCTGCTCGCTTGAACCCGTGGCAGGGCTTGGGCGCTCTCAGGAGTTTTCTTTTGTGTCAGCCCTAAATCCTCGATCCTGTTGTTGCTTGTTTGTCGTTGTAGGTTCGTTGTTGAAAGATTTATTCGTTTTTTGTTGCTCTTGGAAATGCAAATAGTACTCTGGTATCACAGCGCACACTTCTCAGGGTCACGCTGTCTCCTGGCACGCCCGCTCCAGACCCGTCTTTTTTGAACATTTTTTAATCAAAGTTCACAATACATACTGGCCTGCAGTTTTCTCTTTTGTACTGTCTTTGGTTTTGGTATCAGAGTAATACTTGCCTTGGGAAATAAGTTGGGGTGCAAGGGCGGTGGACAATTAGGTTTGGGTAGGGGACCCAGGAAATACCACTACCACCCCAAGATGGGCTGAGAGTGAAAGTATGTTACCTGTTCAGTCTTAGTGCCTTGTAAAGGAAGCCTGTTTAGTAGCATTCAGTTTGTCAATTTGAGTCCTATATTTTGATACCTGTGGAAGAGCATTTTCAGACCTTAAATGGAAAGGATGTCTTTATACAAGGAAACAGGATTAAATTAGTAGCTGGTTCTGCCTGTCTTCTCTCAGTGCCCATTCTTTTTGAAGGAACTTTCTACAATAAAAAAAGGAAGGAAGTTTCAGCATTCTGTGTATAGCTCATCCTTTGGAAAAGAGAGTTCAGAAGAGCCTTCAGCACCCTCTGATCCCTTTTCCCTGAAAACCATTAAAGATATGAGAGAATTTTGGGGAAGACATTCTGAGAGATTTCACAGAAACATCTCCTCTTTCCATTGAACATTCTGAGAATGTGAAAGAAAGAGCCTCTGTCACCACACAGACTTAGTGAATGCTTTCTATACCAAGTGCCTCCAGCAGCGTCTAAGGGACTCTCACCTGAAAATACTTGCCAAGCTGGAGGCCCAGATGTGCCTGATGAAGCAGGCAGTAGAGATGTTATGTACATGATGAGATTTACGATCTGATCTTTAAATACGTGGAGACCATGGAAGCGAGCAAGGATGCTGTCTTTAACAAAATCACAAGAAGCCTTCAAGATCTACAGCAGAAAGATACTGGTATGAAACCTGAATTCAGCTTCAACATACCTCATGCAAAGAGAAATCTGGCTCAGCTGAACAAAAGCACCTCCCCACAACAGAAACTGGTCTGTTTATGAAAGGTGGTGCAGCTAATTACAGTCTACTAGAGTTAACTTGGAGAGTATGTGTGTTGATGATCTGCTGTCAGGCCTGTTACATTTGCTTGTGAACAAAGAGACCTCTAATTGGATGGCAAATTTGAGTTATATCAAAAGCTTCAGATTTAGCAGCACAGCAAAAGACAAATTGGGATACTGCCTGACCTCAATTGATGCTGTGATTAAATATATTCAGCAAGGAAGCCTCTCCATTAAACTGCCTGAGTCTGAGGGATTTGGTGACAGACTCTTCCTTAAGCACAGAATGAGCCTACTGTCTCAGATGACTTCGAGTCCCATTGACTGCCTACTTAAGCATATTGCATCAGGTAACTAGAAAGAAGTGGAAAGATTTCTGAGCCAAGGTGACCACGATAAAGATGTTGTCCAAAAGATGTGTCACCCTCTATGCTTCTGTGATGACTGTGAGAAACTCTTCTCTGGAAGGTTGAACAATCCCTCAGTTGTCGCCCCATTCTCCAGAGATGACAGGGGTCATACACCTCTTCACATGGCTGCTCTCTGTGGGCAGGCATCCCTCTTTGATCTCCTGGTTTCGGGGGGCACTGTGGTGAATGCCATGGACTATCACGGGTCGACTCCCCTTCATGTGGTGTGTCCGAAGGGTTATTAGAGTGTGATGCTGCTGCTGCTGCACTCCAGGGAAAGCACCAAAGTGCAGGATAATGATGGCAACACCTCCTGGACTGCACCTATGGCCACAAAGACTGTGTGAGGGCCTTGGTCTACTCTGATGTGTGGTCATGCAGACTAGGTATTGGTAACAAGAAAGGAGACACCCCCCAACACACAGCTGTACATTGGGATTACCAGGGTATCATAGAGATGTTGCTACAAAATGGAGCATTCATAGAAATCCAGAACAGACTGAAAGAAATGCCACTCAAGTGTCCATTAAACTCAAAGATTCTGTCTATAATGGAAGCCATCATCTGTCCTTTGAAAAGAGGCAGAAGTCTTCTGAGGTCCCCATGCAGTTCCCTTAGCACTCTGTGGATTCCATCAGCTAGGGGTCCTCCACCTCCAGCTTCTCCTCCATGTTGGCAAGCTCTAGACAACAGGAGACAAAGAAGGACTACAGAGAGGTAGAAAAACTTTTAAGAGCAGTTGCTGATGGAGATCTAGAAATGGTGCATTACTTTTTGGAATGGACAGAGGAGGACCTGGATGAAGGGGAGGGTGTTGTTAGTGCCATGGATCTGGAATTTTGTCACCCCTGGTGCCAGTGCCGCAAATGTGCTCCAGCTCAAAAGAAGCTGGCAAAGATTCTCGCCAGTGGGCTTGGTGTGAAAGTGACCAGCACAGGATGGCTCTTCCCCGCTGCATGTTGCTGCCCTGCATGGTTGGGCAGGCCTTGTCCTCCTCCTGTTGAAGCATGGTGCCAGTGCCAGTGCCAGAAATGCAAACCATGCCGTCCTCCTTCATCTGGCCTACCAGAAAGGCCACTTTCAGGTGGTGAAATATCTATTAAATTCTAATGCAAAACCCAATAAAAAGGATATAAATGGAAGCACACCCCTCATTTATGCCTGTTCCAGTGGCCATCATGATGTCATGCCTCTGTTGTTGCAGCATTGGGACCTCCATTAATGCTTCTAACAATAAGGGCAACACAGTACTGCATGAGGCTGTGATAGAAAAGCATGTCTTTGTGGTAGAGCTGCTTCTACTTCTCAGAGCATCCGTTTACATCCTGAACAAGAGGCAGTGCACAGCTATAGACTGTGCTGAACAGAATTCAAAAATAATAGAATTACTTCGGGTAGTACCAAGCTGTGTTGCCTTGTTAACAAAACAGATCATGAGAAGTACGTTACTGTTAAGATCAGAAAAAAATGGAAGTCAAAAATGTATGATTAACCAAGTGAACCTTTTACAGGGCAGTTTTACTTTGTTTACTCAGTTGGTCAGTTTAAGGGAATGACTTCAAGGGAGGTTATGGAAAGAGCTAGAAGTATCCCCCGTTTTACTCAAGGTTCTTTGCATGAGCCAGAGAGGCAAAGAGACACAGTGAAACAGAATAACCTGTAAGACTAAAGGAGATCTCAGGCTGCTGATGAAGGAAACAATGACCAGTCCAAGAGGCCTGGACTGAAACAAATAGCTCCTGGGAACAGGCAAATGCTCTGCAGACACACAATCAACAATGCAGTAGTATCGGAGGGCCCAGGAACTGCTGACAACTTAACCACTCCCCAAGAGGCAAATACTTCCCAGTCTTAACAGTAACCAATATTGTGACGTCAGCACAATAGTGACATCTCCACCATTGTGATATCACCACAATTCAGACATCACCAGAATTCTAATATGTTCAAAATTATGATATCACCACCATTATGTCACCAGCAATCTGATTTCAGTTCTGATATCACAATTCTGATATCATCACCATTGTGCCATCACCACCTCTGTGATATCTCTTCCATTATGACATCACCACAATTGTGACGTGACATCACAACGATTGTGACATCAACATAATTCTAATAGCATCACAATTGTGAAATTTCCACCATTGTGACATCTCTTCCACTATGACATCATCACCATTGTGTCATCATGGGTATTCTGATGTCACCTCCATAGTGACATCATAGCCATTGTGACATCACGGCAATAGTGACATCACCACACTTTGGACATCTCCACAATTCTGACATCACCATAATTCTAATATCATCACAATTGTGAAATCACCACCATGGTGATATTATCACCTATCTGTCATCACTACATTGTGACATTACCACGACTGTGATGTCAGCATAATTCCAATATCATCACAATTGTGACATTGCCACCATTATGACATAACTGTTTGTGTGATATCACCTCCATTGTGACATCACCACCATTATGATGTCATTCATGCCTATCTCCCCCAACCTCTGGAAACCATGCATCTTTTTAGTCTCCATAGTTCTTCCTATTCAAGAATGTTAGAATCACACAGTGTTTATCCTTTTCAGATTGGCTTCTTTCACTTAGTAATATGCACTTAAGTTTCCTCCATGTCTTTTCATAGCCTGACAGCTCATTTCTTTTAGCACTGAATAATAAAATATTCCATTGCCTGAATGTAGCACAGTTTATTTATCCATTCACCTACTGAAGGAAATTTTGGTTGCATTCAAGTTTTGGCAATTATGAATAAAATTGCTATAAGAGAAACATTGGATTTCAACTGCACTTTAGACCAGTTGGATTTGACGGACATCCACGGAGCATTTCATCCAACAACTACAAAGTATACATTCTCATCAGCACATGGAACATTCTCCAGGATAGACCACATGTTAAGGACACAGGTCAAGTCTCAACAAATTTTAAAAAATTGAAATAACTTCAAGTATCTTTTCAGACCACAACAGAATAAAACTAGAAATCAATAGCAAGTGAAACTTTGGAAACTATGTGAATGCATGGAAATTAAATAACAACTCCTGAATGACCAATGGGTCAAAGAAGAAATTTAGCAGGAAATAAAAAAAATGTCCTGAAAAAAATGAAAGTAAAGGTACATCATACTAAAACCCGTGTGATATGGCAAAAACATTACTAAGAGAACATTAACATTATTAAGAGAAAAGATTATTGCAATAAATGTTTACATCAAAAGAATAGAAAGACTTCAAATAAACAATGTAATGTTACATATCAAAAAACTAGAAATATAAGGACAATCCAATCCCAAAATTAGTAGATGGAAAGAAGTAATTAAGATCAGAGCAGAACTAAATGAAATAAAGACCAAAAAAAGATACATAAAATTAATGAAACAAAAAGCTGTTTTTTTGAAAAGACAAACAAAATTGACAAATCATTAGCTAGACTAAGAAAAGAAGAGAGAAGACCCAAATAACAAAAATCAGAAATGAAAAAGGAGATATTACAATGGATACCACAGAAATACAAAGAATAATTAGAGACTGTTATGAACAACTATGCACCAAAAAAATTGAAAATCTTGAGGAAATGGCTTAATTTCTGGACACATATAACCTACCAAGGCTGAACCAAGAAGAAAAGGAAACCTGAACAGACCAGTAATGAACAATGAGATTGAATTAGTAATCAGCAGTCTCCCAGCAAGGAAAAGCACCAGGACTAGATGGCTTCACTGATGAATTTTACCAAACATCTAAAGAACAATTAAGACTACTTCTTTTCAAGCTATCCCAAAGAAATCAAAGCGGAGGGTATTCTGCCAACCTCATTCTGTAAGACCAGCATCACCCTAATACCAAAATCAGACAGAGATACAAAAATAAAAGAAAACTATAGGCCAATATCCTTGATGAACATAGATGCAAAAATTCTCAACAAAATATAAGCAAACAGACTTCAACAGCACATCAAAAAGATTACACATCATGATCAAGTGGGATACATCCTAGGGAGGCAAGGATGGTTCAACATGGACAAATCAGTTAATGTGATGCATCACATGAACAAAATGAAGGACAAAAAACCATATGATTATCTCAATAGATACATGAAAAGAATTTGACAAAATTCAATGTCCCTTCATGATGAAGACTCTCAACAAATTAGGCATAGAAGGAAAGTATCTCAACACAGTAAAAGCCATACATGACAAACTCACTGCTAATATCATTCTGAATGTGGAAAAGATGAAAGCTTTTCCTTTAAAAACAACAAGACAAGGATGCCCACTTTCACCACTCTGATTCAACATAGTATTGGAAGTTCTAGCCAGAGCAATCAGGCAAGAGAGAAATAAAGGGCATCCCAATTGGAAAAGATGAAGTCAAACTGTTCGTGTTCATAGATGATATGATCTTATATATAGAAAAACCTAAAGACTCCACCAGAACATTCTTAGAGCTGATAAATGAACTCAGTAAAGTTTTGGGATACAAAGTCAATATATAAAAATAAGTAGCCTTTCTATACACAATAAACTAGCAGAAAAAGAAATGAACAATGAACTAGCAGAAAAAGAAATCAAGAAAGCAAGCCCATTTACAACAGCTACACACAAAAAAATACCTAGGAATTAATTTAACCAAGGATGTGAAAGATTTCTGCAATGAGAACTACAAAACACTACTGAAAGAAACTAAAGAGGACACACAAAAAAATGGAATGACACCCCATGATCATGGATTGGGAGAATTAATGTTGTGAAAATGTCCATAGTACCTAAAACAATCTACTGATTCAATGCAATCCCCATCAAAATAACAATGGCATTCTTCAGAGAAATAGGAAAAAAAAAAAAAAAAACCCTAACAGTTATATGGAACAACAAAAGACCCCAAATTACCAAAGCAACGCTGAGGAAAAAAAAAAAAAAAAAAAAAAAAAAGAATAGAGCTAGGGGCATTACACAACTTGAGTTCAAATTATACTAGGAAGCTATAGTAACCAAAACAGCATGGTACTAGCATAAAAATAGACACATGGATCAATGGAACAGAGGAGAGGACCCGGGTATCAACCCATCTACTTACAGCCAACTTATCTTCAACAAAAGCACCAAGAACATACATTGGAGAAAGGACAGACTCTTCATAAATGGTACTGAGAAAACTGGACATCCATGTGTAGAAGAATGAAATTAGACCTTTACCTCTCACCATAGACTGAAGCCAACTCAAAGTGGATTAAAGACTTAAATATAAGACTTGAAACTATAAAACTTCTAGAAGGAAACATAGGGGAAACACTTCAGTTCACAGGTCTGGGCAAAGATTTTATGAATAATACTTGAGAAGCACAAGCAACAACAACAAAAATAAACAAATGGGAGTATATCGAACTAAAAAGCTTCTGCACAGCAAGGGAAACAATCAACAAAGAGAAAATACTGCCTACAGAATGAAGGAAAATATTTGCAAACTATATCTGACAGGGAATTAATATGCAGATTATACAAGGAACTCCAACAGCTTAATAATGATGATAATAATAAATCTGGCTTAAAAAATGGGCAAATGAGCTGAATAGACATTTATGAAAAGAAGACATACAGATGTCCAATGAGCACGTGAAAAAATGCTCAACATCACTAATCATCAGGGAAATGCGAATCAAAACCACATTGAGATATCATCTCACCCCAGTTACACTGGCTATTATTAAAAAGAAAGAAAATAACAAATGCTGGCAAGGATGCAGAGAAAGGGGAACCCTTCTACACTTTGGTGGGATTGTAAATGAATACAGCCATGATGGAAAATGGTATGGAGGTTTCTCAAGCAACCACAAATAGAACTACCACACAACCCACCAATCCCACTATTGGGCATATATGCAAAGGAATGGAAAGCATCATTTCAAAGGGATACCTGCACTACCATGTTTATTGCAGCTCTGTTTATAATAGGCAAGATTTGAAACCAACCTAAATGTCCATTGACAGATGATTAGATAAAGAACATGTGGTATATACACACAATGGCATGCTGCCTAGCATAAAAAAAAAAATGAAATTCTGCCATTTGTAGCAACATGGATGAGCTTGGAGAAAATTATATTAAGTGAAATAAGCCAGGCCCAGAAAGAGAAATACCACATGTTCCCACTCATAAGTGAGAGAGAGAGAAAGAAAAAAAGAAGGAAGGAAGGAAGGAAGGAAGGAAGGAAGGAAGGAAGGAAGGAAGAAAGAAAGAAAAAAGGAAGGAAATAAAGAAGGAAGGAAAGAAAGAAGGAAGGAAAGAAAGAAGGAAGAAAGAAAGAAGGAAGAAAGAGAGAAAGAAAGAATAACAATAACTTGACCTTTCAGAAGGAGAGAATAGAACTGTGGTTACTACAGGTGGGAAAAGGGGAGAGAAAGGGAGTATAGGGAGACATTGGTTAATGGACACATAGCAGCTAGATAAGAAAAATAAGTTCTTTGGGTGTACAGTCAAGCTAGACATCTACAATTATCAATAATTTACTGCATGTTATCAAATGGCTAGAAGAGAGGAGATCAAATGTCCTTATGAGAAAGAAATGATTAAGTTTCATAATGATGAACATGCTAATTACCCTGATTTGATCATCGCACACTGTATACATGTATTGATGTTCAACTCTGTACCCCACAAATATGTATAATAAATACATTTCAATAGAAACAAAACAAAACTATAAAACCAAATAAAGCTGCTACAAACATATATGTGTAGGCTTTTGTGTGGACATTAATTTTTAACTCCTTTGGGTAAATACCAAGGATCATGATTGCTGAATCATATGGTACGGTAAGAGTGTGTTTAGTTTTGCAGGAAGCTGCGAAACTGACTTCCAAAGTGGCTGTATTGTTTTGCATTCCCACTATCAATGAATGTGAATTCCTTTTGCTCTGCATCCTCATCAGCATTTAGTGTTGTCGGTATTCTGGATTTTGACTATTCTAAAAGTTGTGTAGTGGTATCTTAGTGTTGTAATTTTTACTTCTCTAATGACATGTGATGTGGCACATCTTTTCAAATGCATATTTGCCATCTCTATTTCTACTTTGGTGAGATGACTTTTAAGATCTTTGGGCCATTTTTAAATCAGGTTGTTTGTTTTCTTATTGCTGAATTTTAAGAGTTCTTACTACAGTTTGAATACCAGTCCTTTATCAGATATGTCTTTGCTATTTTCTCCTAGTCTGTGGCTTTTCTTTTCATTCTCTTGACAGTGTCCTTCACAAAGCAGGAAATTTTAATTTTAGTGAAGTCCTGCTCATCAATACTTTTCTTTCATGGATCGTGCCATTGATGTGATATGTAAAAAGTCTTCACCATACCCAAGGTCACCTAGATTTTCTCTTGTGTTTTCTTCTAGGAGTTCTATAGTATTATGTTTTACCTTGAGTTAATTTTTATGAAGGATGTAAGGTCTGAATCTAGATTATTATTATTATTTTTTTGCATGAGGATGGTTAGTTGTTCCAGCACCATTTGTTGTAAAGACAATCTTTTCTCCATTGTTTTGCCTTTGCTATTTTACCAAAGATCAGTTTACTATATTGGTATGTGTCTATTTCGGTGCTATTTTGTTCCATTGATCTATTTGTTTATTCTTTGACCAATACCACACTATATTGATTTTTGTAGCTTTGTAGTAAGTCTTTTTTTTTTTTTTTTTTTGTAGTAAGTCCTAAAGTCAAGCAGTGTCAGTCCTCTGACTTTGTTCTTCTTCAATATTGTGTTGGCTATTCTGGGTCTTTGTCTGTCCATATAAACTTTAGAATCATTTGCCAATATTCACAAAATCATTTGTTGAGATTTTGATTGGAATTGTGTTGACTCAACAGATCAAGGTGGGAAAAACTTACATCTTGAAAATATTGAGTCTTCCTATCCGTAAACATATATCTCTCTACTTATTAGTTCTTTGATTTCCTTATCAGAGTTCTGTAGTTTTTCTCATATAGATTTTGGACATATTTTGTTAGATATCCAGGTATTTCATTTTTGGGCTACTAATGTAAATGGTATTTTGTTTTTACTTTCAAATTCCACTTGCTCATTGCTGGTATGTACAAGAGAGATAGCCTTTTGTATATTAACCTTGTATCCTGCTTCCTTGCTAAAATGACTTAGTTCCAGAAGTTTTTTTGTTCATTTCTTCAGATTTTCTACATAGACAATCATGTCATCTATGAAAAAAGACAGTTTTAATTCTTTCTTTCCAATCAGCCTTTTGTTTCCTTCTTGTCTGAGTGCATTAGCTAGGACTTTCAGCACAACGCTGAAAAGGAGTGGCAGAAGGGGATAGCCTTGTCTTGTTCCTGATCATAGTGGGAAAGCTTCTAGTTTCTCACCATTATGATATTTTCATAAAGTTCTCTGTATTTTAAAATTGTTATTTGAGACTTCCTCTTTGATCCCTGAATAATTTAGAAAAGTGCTGTTCAATTTCTAAAGGTTTGGAGATTTTCCTGTTACTTGTTATTGATTTCTAGTTTGATTCCCTTGTGGCCGGAAGATGTACTCTGTATGATTTCAATTGTTTTAAATAGCTCATAGTGTTTGAAAACTATGAGAAGTAGCATTTTTCCACATTTGAGACATTTGGGAAGTGTAGTGCTGCATAGAGATGCACAGTTCTCTTTGTTGGGGGACAGGAAATTATCATTTATTGAGGACCCACTGCTCCCTCCCTTGCTGTGTGCTTCACATACATAATTTTATCTAATCCTCTGAACAACTCTTTGAGGTCACTACTATTATTAACTCCATTTTAAATGGGAAATCTGAGGCCAGAGAGTTTGGTATTTCCCAAAGCTGTTTCCATTACAGAGTTTCAGATGAGAGAAGTGATAATGACGTGAAAAATAAAGAATATTATAGGATCATGTCCTAGAAAAGCAAGTTATGCAACCAGTTATCCATTGTCCCTCTTTTTGTTACCTCTCTATTATGGTGTTGACACACTTAAACTTAATATGATATAATTTTAAAAATCTTAATTCAGGTGCTATGGGTATACAATACCAAAAAAAATGATTTGACTAAAAATTCACTCCTTAACCTATGGTTGTGAAATTTTGTAGAGTTTAATGTATGTCACCTAAGCTGGGTCTATACATCCCTGGTCTATCTGTACAACAGGGAAAAAATTGCACAATTCAAAGAGTTGTTGTGACACTGAGATAAGGGATCTGAAAGTGCTTTTCACCAACAAACACTATACACTTATATGAGATTATTATTATGTCAGTCTTTTTCTAGGATCCAGGGCCCTTGTTCATCTTGTAGAACAAAGTTTTTTAGCCTGGAGCTCAGGGACCTTATGGGTAGGCTTCAGAGATTTCTGAAAAACAGTCTGAAATTGTATGCAAACAATATATGAAGGTGCTTTTTGGGGAGGTTATATCATCTCTTCGCAAAAAATATTTGATACTGACTAGATGAAAGAATGAATAACTGAAAGGGAAATATCTGACCATGTTATATAGGAAATACCACACAGTCACTGACTCCTGCATAGTGAGTTGGCTTTGTTAGGTGTAGTCAACTTGGAGAGTGTTTCTTTTCATATCCCAGGGCTGTAATGGCCTATATGCTATTTCTCATCTTCACTGAGCTTAGCAAGGACAGTGCTCAGAAGAGAGAGTAAATATGTGTACCTGAACAGGAGGCTTCAGGCATTTCAGAGATGGAAGTGTCCTCCTTACATTTCAGTTTGAACAGGTCTGCACACTAGCCAGACTGGGAAAGGCTAGAGTTGTAGAACTGACTAAAGATAATTCTGCACTTGGGGAGTTACCTTGGAACAACTGAGGACATAGATACTGTGACATCTCTGCAATTAATATAAAAGCCTCCAAACAGTGAAGTGGCTTTTATACTGCAAAATTGTTGTGGGCCCAGCAACACATTGTAACGGGTAAAGAAGATGCTCAGTGAATGACTCAGAAAACAGGTAATGAAAGAAGAAGATTCAGGCATAATTAGAAGAGATACAGTTTCCTTAGCCATAGTTGCCTAAGGAATTGCATAACTCTGAGGGTAGGAGGTATTAGAGATGATGTTAGGGTTGACCAGTTGACATTTGTGGGACTAGAGTGATCCTAGAAAGACTCCCCTTAAAGGTCTTTATTGGAATTGGGTCTCAGGATTCAGTCTATATCAAACCAGGGGTCCGTATGGAATGGCTCCAAGCACATGAAATGCAAGAGAACAGAATCATGGTCCCAGAGGAAATCTGACATAAGTATCACATTAATATCAACTATTGAGTCTGAGCAACTATAGGTTTAAGAGATAAAATACAGGATACCAATATTTCATGGGAAATACTTTTATCAAATATTATTTGTCTTTTATCTGAAATTCAAATTTAACTTGTCATTCTATATTTTTGTTTTCGGAATCTGGCAATCCTAGATGGGTGAGATGCCATTTTCAGGAGACAAGACCAGAGGTAAAAGAGCAGACTAGTTCGTCTCAGACTTCAATGTTCATACAAATCACCCGAGAAGTCATCATGTCTGGTATGGGCCCCAAGTACTTTTATTTCTAAAACATTCCCAGGTGCTGCTGCTGCTGACCATGGACCATAATTTAAGTAGCAAGGGGTTGGATAGTTGTCTGGGTTAATGCTTGGATCACCTATCTCCTTGCACAGTGACAGTTCCATCATTACCCACTAACCTTTCTGTCATTACCCCAAGCCTCAAGTAAAAGAATATCTTCAACAGCACTGTAATTGTTGTCTTGAGGTGTCTAGAGCAGGTGAAGCATTTGGGGTCCAAAGTGGACAGACTAGATACATGAGTCCGTGTCTGTTGCTCATAACAAAATACCTGGAACTGGGTGATTTATAGAAAAAAAATTTATTGCTTTCAGTTTTGGAGGCTGGAAAATCCACAGTGCAGGGAACATATCTGGCGAGGCTATTGGTCCTGGTGGTGACTTTAGCAACTTGGGGTATCCCATGGTGAATATGGCAGAGCAGAGAGAGCAAACTTCTCACGTGCTTTTCTTTTAAAGCCCTCTGAACCACACCTCTGACCACCATTATGAATCTATTCTGTACAGCATGGTCCCACAATCTAATCACCTCTTCAAGGCCCCACCTTTCAATTATCATAATAGGGTTTCCCACCCTCAGCAGTTACAGTGGGGCCAAGTTTCCAGTACCTGGAGCTTTGGGGACACAATTTAAGCTTCAATGAATTTGGGGGGACATTCATTCCACAGCATTCCACCTCTGGCCGCCCAAAACTGATGTCCTTTTCGCATACAAATATAATCATTTAGTCTCCAAAGTCTTAACTTGTTTCAACTCAAAAGTTCAAAGTTCAAAGTCCCATATGTGAAATCAAAACAAGTCATCTACTTCCAAGATACAATGGTGGGACAAACATAGGGTACACATTCCCATTCAAAAAGGGAGAAATAGGCCAAAAGAAAGGTATAATAGGTCCTAAACAAGCCTGAAACCCAGCAGGAGAGGTATTAAATCTGAAAGTTGGTGAATTCTGCACCTTGACTCCATGTTCAACATCCTCTGCTCGCTGGGGTCAGGGTTGGAGCCCCAGGTCCTCAGGCAGCTCTGCCCTGATGGCTTTCCTGGTCACAGGCAATGCTTTAGCTCTCATAAGCTGGTATTGCATGCTGGTAGCTCCACACTTCTGGGGTCTCCATGGTGGTGCTGCTCCTATGGATCCACTAGGCATGGCCTTAGTGGGCTTTGCTGCTGCAACTCCGACCCCACATTTTCTCTTGGCATTGCTCTAGCAAGGGTTGTCTGTGGTGACTCCACCCCATGACAGATCTCTTCCCAGGCACCCAGGCTTTTCCATACATCCTTCAAAATCAGGGTGGTGGCTCCCAAGCCTCCACAGCTCTGGCATTCTGTGAGCCTGCAGACCTAACACAAAGTGGATGCCTCCAAAGCTTCTGGCTTGTATTTTCCAAACTTGCATGTCCAGCCACATCTGGGGCCAATTTTAGCCACAGCTGGAGCAGCCAAAGCAGCCGGGGTGCTGGTGTGAGGAGTAGCATCTCGAGGTAGGCCTAGGCGGTGAGCCCATGGAGGGTGCCTCGGTCCTGTTCCCTGAGACCATTCTGTCTTCCTTGGCCTCTAGGCCTATAATGGAAGGGTTGGCTCCAAGATCTGTGAAATGTCTTCAAGGTCTCTTTCCCTTCTGTTGATAAACCCTTTCTTCTGTACTCATCTCCTTAGCAAAGGGTCCCTGGACTACACCCTTGCTTTTGTGACCAGGCTGAAAGTTTTCCAATTTGTTGTTCTCTGCTTTCCTTTGAATTATAAATTCTGGCTTTACTTCATGCCTTATCTGCCATAACTCAGTGTAGGCTGTTACAAGTAGCCATGCAGCTTCTTTAATGCTTTGCTGCTTAGAAATTTCTTCTGCCAAATACCCTGAGTCAGCACCTTCAAGTTCCACATTCAAAAAACTTTTGGGCATGAACAGAATGCAGCTTAGTTCCTTGCCAGTTCATAACGAAGATGATCTTTGCTCTAGTTTCCAATAAGTTCCTTCTCATTTACATCTGAGATCTTTTCAGAATGGCCTTTGCTGTCCATATTTCTATCAGCATTCTGCTCGCCACCATGTAACCAGCCTCTAATACATTCCAAACTTTCCCTTGTCTTTTTGTCTTCTTCTGAGTCCTCCAAACTCCTCCAACCTTTGCCTAACACCCAGTTCCAGAGCACATTTTCAAGTATTTGTTATAAGCAACCGCACTTCTCTGGTACCAATTTTCTGTATTAATCCGTTTCTTCTGCTTATGACAAAATACCTGGAACTGGGTGATTTATAAGAAAACAAAATTCATTGCTTATAGTTTTGGAGGCTGGGAAGTCCACAATGTGGGGAACACATCTAGTGAGGCTCTTGGTCCTGGTGGCAACCTCAGCAATTCGGGGTATCACATGGCAAATATAGCAGAGCAGAGAGAGTGAACTTCTCATGTGCTCTTCTTTTATTTATTTATTTATTGGCTTTCTTTTTTATTTTATTTTATCAATATACAATGTAGTTGATTAGTCTTCAGAATCACACCCCTGACCACTATTATTAATCCATTCATGGCATGGTCCTACAGTCTAGTCACATCTTCAAAGCCCCACCTTTCAATTACCATAATAGGATTTCCCACCCTCAGCAGTTACAATGAAGGCCAAGTTTTCAATACCTGGAACTTCGGGGACACAATGTAAGCTTCAATGAGTTTGGCGGGGGTACATTCATTCCATACCACCAGGCAAGCGAAACCGCTAATGGAAGGGGACTATAACAGGAATCATTGCTCTAACCCAGTAGTTCCCAAATTGTCTGCACACTAGACTCACCAGGAGAACTTTTTTTAAAATTCCAGAGCTCAGGATACCCCAGACTATTTAAATCAAAATCTTTGGGAGTGGGAAATGGGCATCTATATTTCTTAAGCTCTCCAGGTAATATTTATGGGTAGAAATTTGGGAACGATGGCTCTTGTGCCAATATTGACAATGAGAGACCTAGTCAAGGACAAATGAAAGTTTTTAGAGTTCTGTGAAATGAGCCAAGGAGGTAGAGCCAAGCAGATGGGTCAAAAGAACCTTCTTTGGCTTAAAAGAAAGCATAAGTTCTCAAGCAGTTGTCAGAGTAGTACTTTCAAGGCCCTCTCTTAGATGTCATGATCAGAGATTTCTGGAAGCTCCAAGGCCTGACTTTGCCTTGTCAAATTTCTGGCTTCTGTCAGGCTACCTGTACTTTTAATTGTACTTGTAACCCATACTGCCTACCTAATTTTGAGCTCTAATATTTGGAACTGTGGCAAACCATCTGTTAATATTACTTGGGTGTGAAAGCATTTTTAAAAATTCAGCACTATGTAAACACAATATTATTATATTCTCCCCACTTGCTTAAACAAAACAAAAACATAACCCCCCCCTTTTTTTTATATCACTGGCTCTTAAACTTGGCTGTATATTTGGATCTACTGGGAAGCTATAAAAAATATTGATCCATTGGTGCCACCCCAGAGATTTTGATTTAATTTAGATAAGGTATAGAATGGGCTTTGGGTTTTTAAAAAGATTCCTAGGTGATTCTAATGTTTAGTAAAGTTTGAGAATGATTGGGTAGTGCAATGGGGCTTGTTGGTCTGTGTTCCCCAAACCCGCAGTGTCAACATCATCTGGGAACTTGCTAGAAATGAAAAATCTGAGGCTCCACTTGAGGCCTACTGCATCAGGAATCTGAGGCAGGAGGGCAGGAGTCTGTTTTCTAACAATCCTACCAAGTGATTCTAATGCACGCTTCAGTTTGAAAACCAGTGGTTTAGGATTGAGTGAGTAAACGTGCCTTTGAAGGTAGGCCTCCTAGCCCTCCTCAGTAATTTCAATTTCTTGGAGACAGTAATTATATGTGTACCTGTTGTTAATTATTGATTTATACTTGCCACACTACATGAAATAAGTGTAGAAAATATAGTAGGCTTATAAAATGCCTTCGCTACTTTTTTTGCTACCATGCTTTATTTTTACAGGAAAAAAAATATCCTGCAGTGGGAAAGAGAATGGCATTCAAAGAGAAGGGAAGAAGGGAGAAGAGGTAAAGACCAAATAGAAAGTTTAGTTTGAAGTATAAGTTCAGAGATAAATTAAAACTGACTTGAGAAAGTAATGCTTAGTAGAAGATGGACAGAAGCAGCTAGGAACAACCATAATAATTACATAATATGGGTGAGTTGTCACATTTGTCCCCAGTACTGGTCAGTTTCTACAAATCAGTGAGTCTTAATTTCGTCAATGTCACCTTTTGAACCCAGACCCTGGGCTGAATGAAGTTAAGGAATTTTGGGACTTATTTTCCAATCTTCTCATCCCCTACTCATGGTGTGACTTAAGGCAAATCTCTTAAGGTTCCTGTAGTTTTCCCAAATTTGCATATGTGAAGGAAATGAGTCTCTTCTATTCCTGTAGTCTGCTCAGGAATGTATCTCTACTGTGTCTTCTCAATACTTCCCCTCCTCCCCAGAGCTCTAGACACTGTGGAAACAGGGGGCAGAGACTGATACCTAAGAGAGGAAGGTTCTTCAGCTCCATGTGTTGCTAGAGCCAGAGGAAACCTGAATTTGAGATAAGGGAATCCTAGATTCTTCAGTGGTGTGGAGAGAACAGTTGAAGGAAGGACATGAATGGAGGCTTCTTTATCTTTTAAAGCTTCCTCTTTTGTCCCCACCCCAATATAATGCATGCTTTTGTCCTTAAAACTTTGTAACTCTGAGCATTGAAATCTGTTTTGTGACATTTACATGAAACACTTTAGACTTTGATACAATTTTTATGAGTCATAGGCAAGGAGCAACTTCTCTGTAACTATTAACATTGGTTTGTAGTGGGCCTCTTCTAAGACAGTTTGTACAAAGAAGGCAACGTAGACAGTAGGAACTTCTAGCTAGAATAAAATTTAGAGATATCACTTTATGGACCAGGAAGTCGAGGCATAAGGTCACCACACAGCTGAAGACCAAGTTCTTAACCATGTCCCGTTCTAGAAGTATATAAAGCGATTCCGACATTTCTCCAAAAGTTAATTTTCTTTAAGTTTGTTCTTTACTTTTGAGCTACATATATGCTTTTTATAATGTTCAAAACCATGACTGTAGCTTTTCAAGCCACCAACAGGCTGATGGGCATTTGGGCATGGTGGTAGACATGCCTATCAGATAATACCAGTGATGAGCCTCAGAAGAGAATTGCTGCAAGTCCCTCTATGATGCTGTGATGAAAACTATTTGTTCTAATTCTAAACATACTATGTTATGTTAGCTGTTTGAACTGTCTGTTGAACCCCAAATTTCAGGATGGTAGCAGCAGACTGTACATCAATGAATTTCCCATTTGAGTGGGGATATATTCTCTGATTCTTGGCACATAGTCCTCAAGATTATAATCTCAAAATCCTTTCTTCTCATCCTAGAGGAACACTGTTTTGGAACTCCTTTTGTCATCAGTGAGAGGGGGTGGGCTGAAAGTTGCGTCTGTACGTGTTTTCTGTGCTAATCTGAGAGCTGGACTCAACCCCAGCACTTGGGTCACTTACACACAGAGATCTCATTGTGAGGGGGGAGGAAAGTGGCAGCTCCTCAGCTGCACTTTGAAATTCTGCATTAAAAAAAAAAACACCAAGTATTCATAAGCCTCTTATTTAATGAATGAATCCCTTTGTATTTATATCCTTCACAATTCAGGGAACAAATAGGGTTTAGTTGCTAGAAAGTGAAAACTTCAAGCTCCTCAGAATGGGGGAAATAGTAGGCAATTTAGATGAACAGTGAAAATGGCTCCATCCCAATTTTTTGGTACCTGCTCCTAAGGGCATACCAATCAATGATTTATTTTTCAATGTCTCCAGCTCCAGTTTAAGACATTATCCAAAAAGGAGAAACAAGATGCTGGCTAGCATAAATCTGTATTCAGCTGGTGTTGTGCTCACCTGAAATCTCAAAACAAAGGAACAAAACAAGTAGTGAGGTTTGGTAATTGCCAATTGCTAATGAATAGCCTGATTGCTTTCTGCCATGTGCCTTCATTTTGCCTCGGCACCTTTTATCTAAGATGAGTGCTGACTTCTCAAGAATGATCAAATCATTGAGGAAGCATTTTAAAGATCCAGTTCTATTGGAATAGATCCGAAAAAAAAATTTCGAGTTAACGTGATTTCAGAATGGAAATGGGATAAATTCATTCTTGGGTTCTCCCACTCGTAAGGGTAGTTTCGAGAAACTCTTCAATATTAATTAGTAGCCTGTGAATTCAGTTCTATGCAATTATGATGAGCCAGTTTTTGGAGTATGAAAGAGCTAACTTATCATATTTTTGAATTATCCATCTAAAAGCCTGAATATTTTTGTATTTCCATATTTCTTGAGTAGCACTTAATTTAATCTTAGCCCCATTTCTTTCAATAAACCATTGTTGCATCTCATAAGCAGCACAGCTTCTTCCTCTAACTCATCTCCCCGTGAAATTGGTTTAATGAAGCAGAAAGGTATGAAGCATTAGCAACAGTGGAATCCATGTGGTAGCACTTCATTTTTCAGAGGCACTCACATTTCCACCCTAATTTATAAAATCAGCACACAAATGATTTTTATCACGGCCATTACATCAGTATAAATTACTGCCTTTTCTATAACACGGCAGTTAGTCAAACTGTTGAAATGATATCTGTTAGTCAAGGGAATGGGGGAGAGGTTGGAAAGAGTTAGTGAAAATGAGGGCTGATGGTTGTCTTATAGAAACAGTAATATTAATTTACCATAATGAACACCGATGGGGTATTTTGCAAATGTACAGATGAAAATTAAATGCACAAAGTGAAGCAAATAGGTCAATTTGTTCAGGACAAAGAAAGGGACGTTCAATAAACACACGGTGTTATATAGAGACAGGCAGCGATGCAATTAGTCAGGCGATCCTCCTGTCCAGTGAGCAGGCCGCACCCGCCCTGGGCAGGAGCCATTGTTGTTCTTTCCCTTGTGGGTGTCTTCATTTATCTCATTGTAGGAACTGTCATTCTGGTTTTGGGCCCCTCAGCCTCACTGTGTCAAATCCATCCTGCCAGAGCCTCCTTGGCGAGTACTACCCAGTGGCATCCCCTCTTTTCACCATAGCTACCTACGTCGATTGCCAGAACCTAGTTGCCCCCGTTTCAAGTTAGGCAAACCACAGTCATCTGTCCTTGCTAGTATGAGTCATGTGATCATTTGAGTGGGATTGGGTTGATTGATCCCTTTGCTGTCACCGTGAACAACAGTTTACCAAGCAATTGACTAGTATGACAGTTTCTTTTGGAGAGAGAATGTGGATGGATGAGTACAGGAAGAGTTTAACCTGAAGAGAATGAATAGTCTACATACTTTAGAAGTGATATTTAAACATAAACAATTTCTGTACAAATTGGAAGTCATTCTTGTCTATTGAGTGACATGGTTGTGCATTGTAATAGAGCCTGCTATTTTCAAAGAGGCAGCTCTTCAGCAGCTGTGAAATAGATGTCAATGAAATTTGGCACCCTGGTCAACATCATTGATATTTGTTTGTATGAGGGCACTTTGAAAAGTTCGTGGAAAAATAGAATTGAAAGATAACATGAATCTTTCCGTGAACTTTTTGAAGAGCCCTTGTATTATTAATATTATTATTTTATCATTATCATCATCATCTCCATCATCTCCAGCTTTAGAGATGATCAAATGGAGGCTCAAAACAGTTTAACCTTGCCAAGGTCACAGAGCGAGAAAGTAGCAGAGCCCAGATTTGCACTGAGGCTGATGTGAACCAGAGCATGTGCTTTCATCATCAGGACAGCAGAGTGCTCGGTCGCTCTGCTATTGTAGTTGCCCCAGAGAATCTGAGTTAACAGAGATTTGACTGCTACAGGTTTGAGCCCTCTTCCTGTCTTCTTGTGCTGTCTCTAGATTGTTGTCACTCTATTTCATGACTCTACTTACGGAAGTCCACTGGCCTTAGAGAAACCCCTCCTCATTCTTAATCCAAGCCTCTACAATAGCAGGAGGATAGCTTCACGAAGACAGCCTTGATTGCAGTCACAAATTTGGTTTGATATCTGGCTCTGATCCTTACTAGCTGTGTAACACTGGACAGGTTGCTTAACCTCTCTGAGACGTAGTTTCTTGATTTATAAAAGAGACAATCATTGAACTCACCTCACAGTGTTGTTATGAGGAAGGAAAGAAATGATGAACATAAAGCTTTTGGACCAATGTCTGGCACAGAATATTCGCTCTGTACATCCTGGCTGCTGTCAGTATTCCATTTCCCCACTCACTTCAATGACCACTGCCCCTCCCCCACAATTTCCCCCAATTCCATGCCATCAACTATGGTTAACTTATCATCTGATTTGGCTTCTGAGAGACATCCTGAACTTTGTACTCCAGGTAACCTATATAACCACTTCAACCATCATTTGCTCAATGTCATTATATTTTTAATAGCTTTATTGAGATATAACCACATATAATAAAATTCATACATTTAAAGTGTACAACTTAATGGTTTTTAGTATATTCACACAGTTATTATATTAGTCTGCTTGGGCTTCCATAATAAAATATCACATACTGTGTGGCTTAAACAATAAAAACATGTTATCCAACAGTTTTGGAGGCTAGAAGTCCAAGATCAAGATGTCAGCTGATTTGGTTCCTGATGAGGAACCTTGGCTTTCAGATGACAACCTTCTCACTGTGTCCTCATATGGCAGAGAGAAAGCAAGTGAGCTTTCTGCTCTCTGGTGTTTCTTCTTATAAGGACACTAATCTTATTGAATCAGAGCTCCATCCTTATGACCTAATCTAACTTTACTTCCTTATAGGGTCCATCTCCAAATGCAAATACATTGGGGGTTTCAACATATGAATTTGAGGGAGACACAATTTAGTTCATAGCACTTGTGAAAACATCACCAAAATCAATTTTAGAATATTTTCATCAACCCAATAATGAATTGCGTGCCCTTTACCAGTCATTTCCTATTATGCCCAACCCCCTCAAGCCCTAGGCAACTACTAATCTACTTTGTGTCCCTAGATTTGTCTATTCTTGGCATTTTATAAAAATGTAATTATATAATATGTAGTCTGCTATGAATGTCTGCTTAGCATAATGTTTTCAAGGTTCATCAATGCTATACCATGTATCAGTACTTCATTCTGCTTTTTGCCAAATAACATTCTATTGTATGGATGTATTACATTTTATTTATCCACTCATTAGTTCATTAACATTTGGGCTGTTTACGCTTTTTCTCTATCATGAATAATACGGCTATGAACATTCATGTACAAAAGTTTTTGTATAAGCATATGCTTTCATTTCTCTTGGTTATATACCTAGGAATAGAATCGCTGCGTTATTTGGTATGTTTAATCTTTTGAGAAAAGGTTTTCCATGGTGTTTGCAACATTTTACATTCCCATCGGCAATATATGAGGGTTTCAATTGCTCGACATCCTTGCCAACACTTGCTAATAATCTGTCTTTTCTATTATATTGTGAAGTGGTATCACAATATGGTTTTGATTTATATTTGACTAATAATGTTGAGCATCTTTTCATGTGCTTATTGGCCATCATGTTTGGACAAATATCTATTCAAATTTTTTGCCCACTTTTAATTGGGTTATTTTTGTTTTTATGGGTAAATTTTGCATGATTTTTAAAAATATATTCTGAATACTACTAGATTCTTATCAGAGATATGATTTGCAAATATTTTCTACCATGCTATGAGTTGCCTTTTTATTGACTTTGTAGTGCCCTTGAAAGACAAAATTTAATTTTGATTACCTTATTTACCCATTTTATCTATTTTCTCTCTTTGTCTACATGTGCTTTTGGTGTAATATCTAAGAGACCATTGCCTAATCCAAAGTCATAAAGATTTACCCCTTTTGATTGTGGTAAGATGGCAGACTAGAGAAACCTTGGACATGTTTCTCCCACAAAAGAAGACCAGAACAGGTCCACCACTACCAACGCTGCACTCGCTGGTGACATTGTCAGGATCTAGGACTGTCACCTGCTTTCCCACTGTGAGTTTCACCCCACCACACGCTCCCATCACCTGCAGCACAGCCAGTAGCCATCCAAGCTGGAACTACAGCTCTGAACAGGCCAGCCACATGCAGGAACCCTGCTGATACTGCTGCACCAGTCATCCTGGCTGTGCAGGTAACCCCTACTACATCTGCCTTCAGTGCAGTGACCATCACTAGTGGCTGTCTATGCTGCCACACCAGCCAGATCAGCCATGTGTAGGACTCCCACCCAAGCAGCCTCAACAACCAGCTCAGCTTCTTGCAGGTCCCCCTGCTGTAGTTGTGTGCAGTGTGGCTGCCACTGCTGTAGCCATCACACCAGTGGGACAGGCTGGGTATAGGATCCCCTGCTAATGCTGAAGCAGTATCCACCCCGTCTGGGGGTGGGACACCCTGCTGCTGCCACCTGCAGTGTGGAGGCCATGGCCAGGAGCTGTCCACACTGCCGCACTAGTCAGATCAGCCATGTCTGGGACCCCCTCCCAAGCTGCCTTGCCAGCCAGTGCTACTATACATAGGATCACCACCACAGTCGTGTTCACCATGGCTGCTGCTGCCATAACCATCACACCAGACGGATTGACTGGGCATGGAGCCCCTGCCCACAAAACTGCATCAGCCAGACCAGCAGTGAGAAGGATGCCCTGCTGACACTGAAGGAGTAGCCAGCGCATCTGTGTACAGGACACTGACTGCTATCACTTGTACCACTGCTTCTGGCATTGCTGCCACCGGCAGCTACACACACTGCTACTACTGCTGCTGTGGTAGTCACACTGGCCAAGGACAGGACACACCACTGCCACCATGCATTGACACAAGAAGGGTCACAAACAGAGACACCAGAAAGAGGTAAGCCAGCACAGACCCATAGCCCAGTGACACAACTCACAAGGGAAATTTCACATCATGTGCTGTGAGCATGACTGCCTTCGCCCAAGAAGAGTCACACACAGAGAACTGGAGAATACAGAAACCCAGGATAGCCAAATAATGTACAGAAGAAAATTCCCAGCCACCACCAACCCATCTCCCAAACAAGGGAAGCAAGGGTACAGAAGAAACCTTGGCCTATAGGAACAAGGAAAGAGAAACCTTGCCCAAGATCATTCATTCAAGCTGAGGAGATCCAGTATATACCAGTGCACCCATCAGGGTCACAGGACACTAGCCAAGGAGCCAACAAGTCCACCTAGGGTCACTCACCCTAAAGACTTCGAGAACTAACCAACATCCTCAATGTCCCAACTAACCTCAGCAAGAAATCATCAAGTGCCCAAGTACCTACACCATGGAGGTACTCACACACAACTCCAACATTGAATACAGCAGAAGTACCCACACGAGGACTACACTACTGAGTCTACCCAGAAACAATATACCCTACTCAATAACCAATATAAAACACATCTACAGGAGGAAATCTCTCTCCTAAAGCCAACTTTAGAGTAATAGAAGAAGCAACTGCTCAACCAGATGACTAGAAATCAATGTAGAGAGAGTAAAAATATGAAAAAAACTAGGAAATATGACACCACCAAAGGAACACAATAATTCTTTTTAAAAAAAAAAAAATTATTTTGTCAATATACAATGTAGTTGATTATTATGGCCTATCACCGAAACCTCCCTCCCTCCTCCCTCTCCCCCCTCCCACCCAAGAATGTCCTTTCCGTTTGCTTGTTGTAACAACTTCAAAAAATTGTAGTTGTTATATCTTCTCCCCCCCGCCCCCCAGTTTCTGTGTGTGTGAGGAACACAATAATTCTCAAGTACCAGACCCCATAGAGCAGGAAACCCTTGAAATGTCTGAAAAGGAATTTTGAGTAACAATATTAAACAAACTCAGTGAAATACAAAAAGACTCAGACAACACAATGAAGTAAGAAAAACAATCCAGGACTCAAAGGAGAAAATTTACAAAGAGATAAATTAAATAAAAAAGAATGTAGCAGAACTTCTGGAACTGAAAGACTCATTCAGTGAAATAAAACATACAATTGAGAGTGTAAGCAGCAGGCTAGAGCAAGTGGAAGAAAGAACTTCTGATCTCAAAGACAGTCTTTTTAAAATAACCCAAGCAGAGAAAAAAAGAAAAAGAAAAAGGAATTTTAAAAAGTGAAGAGAATCTAAGAGAGCTAGCAGACCACATTAAGTGCACAAACATTTGAATCATGGGTGCTCCAGAAGGGGAGGAGGAAGGAAAAGGCATGGAAAACCTATTTAGTGAAATAACAGTGGAAAACTTCCCAGGTACTAGGAGAGATATGGACTTCCAGATCTAGGAGGCTCAAAGGTACCCAAACAGATTCAATCCAAAAAGGTCCTCTCTGAGACACATTGTAGTCAAATTGCCAAAAGCCAAAGACAAAGAAAGAATCCTAAAAACAGCAAGAGAAAAGCATCAAGTCACCTATAAGTGAATCTTCATCAGACAAACAGCAGACTTCTCAACAAAAACTCTATAGAAGAGATTGATATATTCAAAGTATTAAAAGAAAAAAAAACCCCTGCCTGCTCAGAATACTTTACCCAGCAATGCTTTCCTTCAGAAATGAAGGGGAAATAGTGTATTTCCCAGACAAACAAAAGCAGTGGAAATTCACCACCACAAAACCAATTCTACGAGAAATCCTTAAGGGAATCCTGCACCTGTAACCCCCCAAAAAGATAATCACCACCATGAATACACTAGAAAGAACAAACACCACTCATACACCAAATATGCAAATGAGAAAGAGAAAGAAAATATACTATACCATCTCAAAAAAACAATGAAAACCAAAGACAAACAATAAAAGGAAGAGGAACAAAAGATTTTAAATCAACCATAGGAAAAGCAATTAAATGACAGGAGTAAAACAGTACCTCTCAGCAACAGCCCTGAATGTAAATGGACTAAATTCCCCACTTAAAAGATACAGACTGGCTGATTGGATTAAAGCACTAGACCCAACTATATGCTGTCTTCAAGAGACTCACCTTACCCATAAAGACACACACAGACTAATAATAGAGAGATGGAAAAACATACACCATGCAAATGGAAACCAAAAATGAGCAGGAGTAGCTATTCTTATGGCAGGTAAAATAGACCTTAAACCAAAAGCTGTAAAAAGAGACAAGGCCATTGTATAATGATAAAGGGATCTATTCAGCAAGAAGATATAACAGCCATAAATATATATGCACCAAACAATGGAGCACCCAGATATATAAAGGAAACCCTACTAGACCTAAAGAAAGATATGGACTCAAATATAATAGTTGGGGACCTGAACACCTGTCTCTCAGTACTGGACAGATCACCTAGGCAACAAATCAACAGAGAAACACAAGCTATACTTTAGACCAATTGGACTTGGTAGATATCTACAGAACATTTCATCCACCAACTACAGAATATACATTCTTCTCATGAGCACATGGTACATTCTCCAGGATAGAACATATGTTAGGTCACAAATCAAGTCTCAACAAATTTTAAAAAATTGAAATCATTTCAAGTATCTTTTCAGACCAGAATGGATTAAAACTAGAAGTCAATAACAAGTGAAACTCTGGAAACAATACTAATACATGAAAATTAAACAACACGCTCCTGAACCATCAATGAGGCAAAGAAGAAATAAAGCAGGAAATCAAAAAATTTCTTGAAACAAAAATACAAGCACAACTTACTAAATCTTATGGTATACTGCAAAAGCAGCAATAAGAGGGAAGTTTATTGCAATAAATCCTTACATCAAAAGAATAGAAAGACTTCAAATAAACAACCTAACACTGCACCCCAAAGAATTAGAAAAACAAGAACAATTCAATCCCAAAATTAGTAGATGGAAAGAAATAAAGATCACAGCAGAACTAAGTGAAATACAGACCCCCCAAAATGTTCCAAAAGATCAATGAATCAAAAAGTTGGTTTTTTGAGAAGATAAACAACATAGACAAACCATTAGCAAGGCTCACTAAAACAGAAGACAAAAGACCCAAATAACAAAAATAAGAAATGAAAGAGGAGTCATTACAACTGATACCACAAACATACAAAGAATCAATAGAGACTGTTATAAACAACTATACTCCAACAACTTTGAAAACCTGGAGGAAATGGATAAATTTCTGGACACATAAAAATTACCAAGACTAAACCAAAAAGACATAGAAAACCTAAGCAGACCAATAACAAGCAAAGAGATTGAAGTAGTAATCAGCAGTTTCCCAACAACAACAAAAAGCCCAGGACCAGATGGCTTTACTGCTGAATTCTACCAAACCTTTAAAGAAGAATTAATATCACTTTTCTTCAAATTATTCCACAAAATGGAAATAGAGTCCATTCTCCCAAACTCATTCTATGAGGCCGTCATCACCCTGATACCAAAACCAGACAAAGATATAGAAAAAAAGAAAACTAGAGGTCAATATCTGTGATGAACATAGACACAGAAATCCTCAACAGAATATTAGCAATCAGAATACAGCAACACACCAAAAAAATTATACACCATGATCAAGTGGAATTCATCTCAGAGATGCAAGGATGGTTCACCATACACAAGTCAATGAATATCATACAGCACATCAAGAAAATCAAGGACAGAAAACATATGATTATCTCAACAGATGCAGAAAAAACATTTGACAAATTTCAACATCTTCATGATAAAGATTCTTAGCAAATTAGGTATAGAAGGAAACTATCTGAACACAATAAAAGCCATTTACGACAAACCCACTGCCAATATAATCTCGAATGGGGAAAAACTGAAGGCTTTTCCCTTACAGACAGGAACAAGACAAGGATGCCCACTATCACCACTCCTATTTAACATAGTACTAGCCAGAGCAATCAGGCAAAAGAAAGAAAGAAAGAGCATCCAGATTGGAAAAGTTGAATCAAACCATCTCTGTATGCAGATGATATGATCCTATATATAGAAAAACTTAAAGACTTTACCAAAAAACTCTGAGCTGATAAACAATTTCAGTAAAGTTGCAAGATATAAAATCAACACAAAAAATTAGTGGCATTTTTATACTCCAATAACAAACTAGCAGAAAAATAAATCAAGAAAACAAGCCCATTTACAACAGTCCCCAAAAAAAAAAAAAAAAAAAAGAAGTACCTAGGAAGCAACTTAACCAAGGAGTTGAAAGATCTCTACAATGAGAAGTACAAATCACTGCCTAAAGAAGTTAAGGAAGACACAGAAAGATGGAAAGACATTCATGCTTTTGGATTGGAAGAATTAACATTGTGAAAGTGTCCATACTACCCAGTGTGTCCATACTACCCAAGGTTCAATGCAATCCCCATCACAATACCGATGACATTCTTCACAGAAATAGAATAAACAGCCACCAGAACTGTTGTAAATGTTTATCATTTAAGACACCTGCCTGAACTGTAAGACGCTAGTCATTAAGAAAATGCAAATTAAAACTACAATGCAATTACACTGCACACCTGTCAGAATGACTAAAACAAACAAAAAAGTGACAACACCAAATGTGGTGAAGATACGAAGAACCTATCTCCTTCGTACATTGCTGGTAGGATCTAAAAATGGCACAGACTCTCCTTACAGTAGTTTTCCAACTTCTTACAAAACTAAACCATATGACCTACACAATTGCACTCTCGAGCATTTATACCAGTAAAATGAAAATTTATGTCCACAAAAATGCTTGTACACAAAAATTTATAGCAGCTTTATTCATAATAGCAAAGCGTTGGGAAGAACCTAGATATTCTTCAGTGGGTGAATAGTAAAATGATCTTTAGTATATCTATACCATGGAATACTACTCAGCAACAAAAAAACTATTTTTGTCACCATGAGTAACACGATCATTTTTAAAAATTTTTATTATTAGCATATTCATTATTACAAATTATAACTTTTCTTTATGCCCTTTACCTAACCCATCACTCCCCAACCCCCCTCCCTCTTTTTCCGCCAT
The DNA here is from genome assembly GCF_000696425.1 of Galeopterus variegatus. Taxonomy (NCBI): domain Eukaryota; kingdom Metazoa; phylum Chordata; class Mammalia; order Dermoptera; family Cynocephalidae; genus Galeopterus; species Galeopterus variegatus. The sequence goes on from NW_007737979.1 coordinate 28,290, forward strand.
CTCTAGTAACCTTAAGTTTGTTCTCTCCTTCTGAAAGTTCAACGTATTGTTGTGGTCTTTTCTTTCTTTGTCTTTCTTTCTTTCTTTCTTTCTTTCTTTCTTTCTTTCTTTCTTTCTTTGTCTTTCTTTCTTTCTTTCTCTTCCTTCCTTCCTTCCTTCCTTCCTTCCTTCCTTCCTTCCTTTCTTTCTTTCATTTCTTTTTCTTATAACAAACTATTGATAGATGGAGCAACTTGGATGAATCTCCAGGGACTTATAATTTTATACTTAAAGTAAAAAGCCTTTTCTAAATGGTTGTATGCTGAATTATTTCATCTGTATAACATTCCTGCTTTGATTAAATTTTTAAATGAGCAGATTAATGTTTGGATGCAGAGGAAAAAATAAATTAACAGAAACTATCTCTGAAGAAGCCCAACATTGGACTTTTTAGACAAAGACTTTAAATCAACTGTCTTAAATATGCTCAGAGATCTAAAGGAAGCAGTGAAAAAAAGGACTAAAGAAAACCAGAACAATGTCTCATCAAATATGGAATATCAATATAGAAATAGAAATTATAAAAAGGAATGAAAAGACAATCTGGAGCACAGAAGTATAATAACTGAAATGAAAAATTTAGCAGAGGGATTCCACAGCAGATTTGGTCAAGCAGAAAAAATAATCATCAAACTTAAAAACAGGTCAATTGAGATTATCCAGTCTGAAGAGCAGAGAGAAAAAAGAATGAAGAAAAATGAACAGGGTAAGAGACCTGTGGTACACCTTCAGGCAAATGAATATACTGTTAATGGGTGTCTCGTAGGGGGAAGAGAGAAAGAGTCAAAAAAAAATTTAAATAAAAGAATTAGTGGCTAAAAACTTCCCAAACTTGATGAAACCTTGCATCTACACATCGAAGAAACTCAATGAACTACTAGTATAAACTCAGAGATTCATACTGAGATACATTATAATAAAATTGTTAAAACCAAACTGAAAGAGAAAATCTTGAAGTCAGCAAGAGAAGCAACTCATTACATATAAGGGATATTCAGTAAGATTGACAGTCATTTTCTCCTCAGAAACCATGGAGACCAGAAGGCACTGGGATGACATATTTGAAGTGCTAAAAGAAAAAAACTATAAACCAAAAATTCTATATCTGGCAAAATTATCATCCAAAAATGAAGAAGAAATTAAGACATTCCCAGATAAACAAAAGCCAAAAGATTTTGTCACTAGTAGATCTGCCCTATAAGAAATGCTAAAGGGAGTCCTCCAGGCTGAAATGGAAGGATACAAGAAAATAACTCAAAGCGAAACAAAGAAATAAAGAACAACAGTAAAAAGTAGCTATATAAATAAATAGAAAAGAAAGAAGTATTGCATTTTTGGTTTTAAATCTTCTTTTTCCTTATGTTATTTAAAAGGCAAATATGTAAAACAAATAATTATAAATCTTTGCTACTGGACACAGAATGTATAAAGATGTAATTTGTACAATAACAACAGAGTGAAAGGAGCTGTAAAGGAGCAGAATTTTACGTACTGTTGACGAAAAGGAAAAACTGATAGAATTGAAGGGAGTAATAGTTGTACAGTAATAGCTGGAGACTTCAATATTCTACTTTAAATAATGGATAGAACAATAAGACTGAAGATGAATAAGGAAATAGGGGACTTGAACAACACTATAAACTAATTAGACGTAGCAGATATATATAGAACACAACACTCAACAACAGGAAAATATACATTCTTCTCACATACATGTGTAACATTCTCCAGGACAGATATGACACAAAGCAAGTTTTGATAACTTAAAAATTTATAAATCATACAAAGAATTTTCTCTAACCACAATGAAATGAAAATGGAAATCAATAATAGAAAGAAAACAAAAAATAAAAAAAAAATAAAACAACACAATCTTAAACAATTGGTTTAAAGAAAAAAATACATGTAAAATTAGAAAATATTTTGAGATTAATGAAAATAAAATCAGCATATCAACGTATCTGAGATGCAATGAAAGTAGTGCTCAGAGTGAAATTTATAGCTGTAAATAGCTACATTAAAACATAAAATGATACCAAATCAGTAGCCTAACATTACACTTTAAGGAACTAGAAAAAGAAGAGCAAGTTGAACCAAAATCTAACATAAAGAAGGAAATAATAAAGATTAGAGTGGAGATAATCAAACTAGAGAATACAAAAAATAATAGAGATAATCATGTAGTTTCTTAAATTTTATTTTTTTAATGTGTTGTATCACATTGATTCATGTAGGTTGAATCATCCTTGCATCCCTGGAATAAATCCCACTTGGTCACGGTACACAATCATTTACATGTCTGTCAAATTTGGTTTGCTACTATTATATTACAGATTTTTGCATCTATGTTTATCAGGGATATTGTCCTATAGTTTTCTTTCTTGTAGTGTCTTTGCCTGCTTTGGGTATCAGGGTGATGCTGGCCTCATAACATGAGTTTGGAAGTGTTTCTTCTTTTATTTGTTGGAAGAGTATAAGAAAGATTGATATTCATTCTTCTTTGAATTTTCCTAACTTGAACAAGAAAAAAAAGAAAGATTCAAATTAGTAAAATCATGAATAAAAGTGGTATTATTACTACACATGTTATAGAAACAAAAAGGATTATAAGAGAATATTATGAACAAATAAACTATATGAAATGGACAAATTCCTAGAGGAATGCAATCTACCAAAACTGACTTGAGAATAAATAGTAAATGTGAATAGACTTACATTAAAGAAAGAAATAGATTCAATGAATAACCTTACAACAAAGAAAGCCCAAGACCAAATGGCTTCACTGGTGAGTTCTACCAAATATCAAAAGAAAAATTAATACTAATTCTTCTCAAACGCTTCCAAAAATCATAAGAGGAGGAAGCACCTCCTAACTTATTTTATGAGGCCAGCATTACCCTGATACCAAAGCCAGACAAAGACATCACAAGAAAACTATATCCTGATAAGCCTTATGAATATAGATGTAAAAATCTTCAACAAAATACTGACAAATAGAATCCAGAAGCATCTTAAAAAGATTATACATCATAGTCCTGTAGAATTTATCCTAGAAATGCAAGGGTGGTCCAATATATGAAAGCCAATCAATATAATGCACCACATTAATAGAACAAAGGGGAAAAAAAATCACAGGATCATCGATTAATGCAGAAAAGGCATTTCACAAAACCCAACACCATTTTATGATAAAAACACTCAAAAAACTAGAAATAGAGAAAGCTTCTTCTACATGATAAAAGCTATATATAAAAAACCCATAGATAACATAAAGTTCAATGTTGAAAGGCTAAAAACTTTTTCCCTAAGACCAGGAATAAGACCAGGATGCTGACTGTCACCACTTCTGTTCAACATTGTACTAGAAGTTCTGGCCAGGACAATTAGAGAAGAAAAAAGGAAGAAGTCCAAATTGAAAAGGAAGACGTGGAACTCAATTTGCAGATGATATAATCTTATACATGAAAGTCCTAAAGAATCCACAAAAAGCTATTAGAGCTAATAAATTAATTTAGCAAAGTTGTAGGATATAAGATCAACATGCAAAAATTGGTTCTATTTCTGTACACTAACAACAATATGAAAATAAAATTATGAAAGCAACTCCAATTCTATTTAAAATAGCATTAAAAGAATAAAATACTTAGGAATAAATGTAATAAAAAAAAGTGCAAAGTTTATACTCTGAAAGCTCCGAAATATTTTGAAAGAAATTATGAAGACTTAAATAAATATAAAAATGCCCCGTGTTCACGGATTGGTAGAATTAATATTATTATAATGGCAGTGCTATCCAAGGTGATCTACAAATTCAATGCAATCCCAATCAAAATCCCAATAAGCTTTTTCTGCAAAATGAGAAAGCAAATACTAAAAGTCATGAGGAATGACAAGGGACCTCAAGTAGCCAAAATGACATTAAAAAGTGGATGACTCACACTTCCTAATTTGAAAACTTACTGCAAAACTATGATAATCAAAGCAGTACAGTACTGGCAAGTGGATAGAAATATAGATCAATGGAATAGAGTTAAGAGTCCAGAAGTAAACCTATACTTATATGGCCAATTGGTTTTCAACAAGAGTGCTAAGATCATTCAATTGGGAAAGAACAGTTTTTTCAATAAATAGTACCTGCAACTAGATATCCACACACTGACTGACCTTGGACCCACAGGTCATGTCATACACAAAAATTAACGCAAAATGGGTCAAAGACCTGTATGTAAGAACTAATAGTATAAAACTTTTAGAAGGACACATAGGGGTAAATCTTTGTGACCTTGGATTTGGCATTGGATTCTTAGATATGACACCAAAACATAAGCAACAAAATTAGAGACTAGATAAGCAGGATTTATCAAAATTCAAAACTTTTGTGTTTCAGGGGCACTATGAAGATAATAGAAGATAACTTACAGAATGTGAGAAAATATTTGCAAATCACATATTTATTAAGGAATTAGTAACCATAATATATAAAGAACTCTTAAAAATCAACAGCAAAAAGTCAAACAACCCAATTAAAGATGAGCAAGGAATTTATATATATATATATATATATATATAAATGGCCAACAACCTGGTGGTGAGAATGCAAAATGTTACAGCTGCTTTGGAAAACACTTCAGTGGTTCCCCCAAAAACTTAAACATAGAATTACCATATGGCCCAACAATTCCAAGCCAAATACTCCAAAACATTAAAAGCAGGTATTTAAACAAACATGTGCACATGAATGTTCATAGCAGCACTATTTGCATTAGCCTTGAGGTGGAAAAAACCCAAATGTTTATCAATTGATGAGTAGGTAGACAAAATATAGTAAATCCATGCAATGGAACATTATTCAGTTATGAAAAGGAATGATGTACTGATTGATACATGTTATAATGTGAATGAAACTCAAAATCATTATGCTAAGTGAAAGAAACTAGACAGTAAAGGTCATATATGATTTCGTTTATATGAAATATCTAGAACAGACAAATCCATACAGACAAAAAAGGTTAGTGGTTTCCAGAGGTTGGGGGAAGGGGAGGGGATGGGTACTGATTGATTAATGTGTATGTGGTTTGCTTTTGGCATGATGAAAATGTTCTGAAATTATATGGACATGATGGCTGTGCAACATTGGGAATATACTAAACAGCTTTAAATTGCACATTTAAAATGCTTAATTTTATGTTATGGGAATTTTACGTCAATTAAAAAAGTGATCACTCTAGCTGCCATGAAAAGAATAGATTTGAAAATATCATGAATGGAAATGAGACCAGTTAGAAGGTTATAACAATGGTCCAGATGAACGATAATGGTGGCTTGAATTAAAGTGCTGGCAACAGGGAGGGAGAGAGGCAAATGAATTTGTTATTTAGAAACCAGTATTATAGGACTTGGGAGCCAATGAGATGAGGAGTGGGTCACGGGCATTGAGGACATCTCCTTGGTTTTGAGACTGGACACCTAAGCCAATAGCAACACCATTGGGATTAAAACCTATTTTACAGATGCAAAACTGGAGAGGCCACTAACTTGTCCACTGTTACACATGAGCCAGTAAGAGAAATGTGCCCAGTACTGCTCTCCTGCTCTCCTGACTTCTGGTTCAGGAGGCTTTGCATATAATATAGCAAATATGAGTAGTGACTATAAAAGAATCATCTGAATATTTTCAAACAACTGCACAATTGGCATCTTATTTACATTCACTTTGACACCTATGTTTGGAATTATAAAGTTTTAGCTATGATCATATTCCAATGGAACCGCATCTCCCCTCTCTGAGACCTCTTCCCACTAGTGTCTGCCACCTCCGTTTATAATGCTTTCTATCTAGTATTGACAACCCTGAAAGACCCTTCTCTTATTAACTCCCCAACACAACCCAGTGAATATGCCCCTCCTCTTCTTTTTGAAGCAATCCCGTCATAAGAGACTGAATTTCTGCAGCCTTGAGCTTTCTGGTAATGGAATAGAGATGAGCCTCCCAGAGCACCCTCAAGTACAAGGATGAGTGGAAGAGGGGGTTGGGCAGGAGGAAAGAGATAAAGCATGTGACCTATCATGGGGGACCTCAGTCCCAGGCGGTAGGAGGCAGTGGGGGTGGGGGCACAGCAAAACCTCAGCTGTTGAAGAGGAAGTGCCAGGACCTTTTGTCTCATAATGTATGGAAGAGTGTGTGCATGTATGTAATGATGATGATTAAATTGTACATGGTATCAGCGAAAATTGTCAGCACTGATGCTGATTAGGGATGCTGAAGAACTAATAGTAAGGAAGGAAACTAGAAAAATTGGTCTGAGTGTGGAAAAGTAATACTAATTACAATCATTTATGCGAACTGCTTACCATTTATAACTAATTACCACCCAACACAATAACCATTAGGTATATCATTAAATATATGTCAGATTAACTTTGTTGTCAGTTTTATTTGTGATTAGAACAGTAAACTCTGCATGTATGCTTAGGCTTAATAGTTTGTTGCTCATGCAAGCACGGCTGTCAGTTCACAGTTTGAAAAAAACATTATGTTAGGGCTGGAGCGTGGCAGGCTTTGAATTCCAGGCTAAGCAGTTTATAGTTAATTTAGGAGGCAATGGGGAGCCCTAACAGAATAATCAACAGGGGAGTTACATGATCAGCACTGTATTTTAGGAATCACAGATTGGCAGGGCCGAAAGATTCCTTAGAGATTACTCACCCAGTGATCACAAACCAGGGGGCACTGGCAACCACACTGGGGGTTCTGGACGGATTGTAAAGATTTCAGAAAGCCTAAAGGGAACCATGCATTTCTTCATAATGAGGCTTTACAGATCAACTACAGTGTCAATATTATTTGCTTTGGGCTAAAATTAATCAAACTGGGACGCTGATTAGAACTTATTGGTGATTATGAAAGTCTGATAATTTAAAAAAAAATAAAAAACAAGTTAATTGCTCCTTAACAAATGAAAATTTTGACATTAGAAAAAATTTCTAATTAAGGGCCCCATAAGTTAAAAACAAACCAGAAGGAGTCTTGGGTGATGAAAAAGTTGGGAGCATCTATTGTAATCCAACCAATCCTTTCACTTATAGATGGGAAAACGGAAACTAGAGATGGATGAAACTTGCTTTACAGGAAGATGGATAAATGGATTGGACAGTACAGATGGAAAGTAGGTGAGACTAAAGAGCAGAAAACCACTTCCGTAGCAAATCGAGGTGCCTAGATTAGGATGGTGAAAGCTGATCTGTAGAGGAATAAGGCAGATGGGAGAAAGTGAAAAGGTGGTACCAGTCACCGGTTGGATGTGAACAGAGAAGAGGAGAAAGATATTGAAGATGACTCTGAAATCCCCAGTATGGCTAATTGGGGCAATGATGGCATCATTAGCAGAAATATAAAAAGCTGGAGAAATAATTGGTTTGGGAGTGGAGGGGAATCATAAGTTTGGGTTTAGACTCATTGACCTTAAATTGTTAGTTTTGCGTATGCAAAAAAATGTATGGTAATAGAAATTAGAAATGATTTATTTTTAAAACTACTTTATTGAGGTATGATTGACATACACAAAGCTGTACTTAACGTATACAACTTGAGTTTGGACATAGGTATATACCCATGAAACCCTCACCACAATCTATGCCATGAACATATTCATCACCTCCAAAAGTTTAGTCCCACGCTCTTTATTACTATTATTAACATTTTTTTTTCTTTTAGAAATGCTTGGCTTTAAATCCTGACTTCTTTACACTGTGTGCCTTTTGGTAAGAAATCTTCCCTTTGATTCTCAGTTTCCAAATCTATAAATTGGAGACAATGATATTCTCCTTTTGAAGTTAGAAGGAGGATTAAATGGGAAGATGTATATAAGGAACCTAGCACAATATCTAGAAAATGGCAAGTGCTCATTACTCTTCTCTGGAGGAAGGATGGCGACAGATATGTTTAAAGGTCAGTTAGAAACAAGGGAGAGCTCAGGAGAGATGTCATATCCCAAACTATATTTTTAGGATCTAACTGCAAAACAGTGATAGTACTTTCCCAGGGTTTCTGAAAGGATAAAGCTACCAGGACAATACAGGAGAAGCCATGCTTACTGAGAATTTGAGAAGAGATCTAGCAAAGGAATCTGAAGGAATAGACAGAATGGAATAGAAGAAACCAAGGGAGGCAAGATAATTTGAAAATAGAAAAGTGGTCCGTGGGCTCAAATGAAGTAAAGAGATCTAGAAAATGAAGACATATATGGGGCCATTGGAAGGTCACTTTAAGAGACATCAGAGAATTGTGAATGAATTAGATAAGTGGCTAAGTAGCGATGGTAGGGCAACAGAGACAGTAAAGAGAAGGCAACTCTTTCAACATGGACCATGAAACAAGAGGGGTAGAGGTGACAGTAATTTAAAAATTAGCAGCTATAAAGGGAAGTTATTTTAGGATACTTAACCTGAGCATATTGTATGCCAAGGGAATAACACCAGTGAAGAGGAAGAGACTGATAAGGCAGAGTAAAGAGGACGTATTTGAAAAGTAGGCTCTCCTAAGCTATGCCTAGGTAGTTCCAAGCTATAGTCACTTTAAAGATGTCTTCAGTGGAGTATCTGACATTAATTCAGGAGAAGTGATCTGAGGTCAAACTAGAAGCAAACAATCCCATTGGAGCTGTTCCATGACTAAGTGAAATTTATCCAAGGGATGCAACATTGACTCAGTATTCCAAAACCAATCAATGTTATCCACCATATCAACAGGCTAACGAAGAAAAATCACGTAATCATATAAATCAATATTTGTTTGCTCTCATAATTTTTTTCAACATAATTATTAGATCTAGCTGGCACAATAAGGCAAGAAAATAAAATAATAGGCATATAGACTGGAAAGAAAGAAATGTAACTGTTCAATTTGCAAATAGCGTGATTGTATGAAGGTACTTCATAAATTCATGGAAAAATGGAATTAAAAGATAATGCAATCCTTTTCATAAACTTTTTGAAGACCCCTCACATATATAGAAAATCCCAAGGAATCTATACAAAAACTCCCAGAGCTAATAAATAGTTCAGCAAAGTCACAAAATACAAGATCAACATGCAAAAATCAATCACATTTCATTTGTTTTTACTCCTTGACTCATATTATTCCTCTCTGTTTCTATTTTATTTTACTTTTAAAATTTTAATTTATCAATATAGAGTGTAGTTGATTTTCATACCCCCTTACCAATTCCTCTTTCCCCCCTCCCTCGACCCCCTCCTCCTGGTCAACATCATATCTGTTCACTTGTCTTAACAAGTTCAAGGAATTGTTGTGATTGTTGTGTTTTATTCCCTGCCCCCCTCCACTGTTTGTTTGTTTGTTAATTTATTTTTAGCTCCCACAAATAAGTGAGAACATGTGGTATTTCTCTTTCTGTGCCTGACTTAACTCACTTAATGTAAATTCTCTAAGTCCATCCATGTTGCTGCGAATGGTAGTATTTCACTCTTTTTTTTAGAGTTTTTCATGACATTAAATGTATTCCTTTTTAAAAAATTTTTTTATTTAATTTTGTCAATATACAATGTGGTTGATTATTGTGGCCCATTACCAAAACCTCCCTCCCTCCTCCCACTCTCCCCTTCCTCCCTCCCAACAATGTCCTTTCTGTTTGCGTGTTGTATCAACTTCAAGGAATTGTAATTGTTTGTGTCTTCTTCCCCCCCCCGTTTTTTTGTGTATTTATTTATTTATTTTTAGCTCCCACAAATAAGTGAAAACATGTGAAATTTCTCTTTCTGTGCCTGACTCATTTCACTTAATATTATTCTCTGTAGGTTCATCCATGTTGTTGCAAATGGCAGTATTTCATTCATTTTTTGTAGCAGAGTAGTATTCCATTGTGTAGATATACCCATTTTCATTATCCATTCATCCAATGATGGGCATTTAGGCTGCTTCCATATCTTGGCTATTGTAAATAGTACTGCAATAAACATTGGAGAACAGGTATCCCTTTGACATGATGATTTCCATTCCTCTGTCAATCACATTTCTAAATGCTAACAATGAGCATGTGGAAATCAAACTGAAAAACAAAACACCATTTTCAGTCACTTCAAAGAAAGTGAAATACAGTCATGCATTGCTTAAAAAGGGGGATACATTCTGAGAAATGTATAGTTAGGTGATTTTGTCATTGTGCCAAACTGTATTTCAAAAGAGAATAGCACTGAATTTTCCCATTATCTACACATGCATGAGCATGGGGCCTCTAAATATGTTACTGAGTCTCTGTGCCTCACTTTCTTCATCTGTTAAATGGAGATTAGAATAATACTAACCCCACAAAGTTATGAAAATTAAATTTAGGGTAGGAATTGTGCTTGGCAAGCAGTAAGCACTCAGTCAGTGTTAGCTAACTGTTATAAACAATTATTTTGCTATGGGGATGGATGGGAATCATTTAAAAATGCAAAAATTCTAAAGTAGACAACAAACCTTTCACTGGGATCAGACTTAATGTGTTAAATGTTTGATTTTCTATCTTAAAGGTCCAAAGTACCTTTGGAAGGATCACTCTGTGGGTAAACCAGGCACTCTTCAACATATGTTGTAGTAGGTTTGTTTACACCAGCATCACCACGAACGTGAGTGATGTGTTGCACTATGACATTACTATGGCTATAATGTCATTAGACGATAGGAATTTTTCAGCTCCATTACAATATTATGGGACCACCATTGTATATGCGATCTGAAACGTCATTATGCAGTGCTTGGCCATACTATATAAAGAGTTAATGAAATACAGGATCTATATGCTGATGAAAGACATTAATGTTACAAAATGTAACATAATGTTACAAAATACTGATGAAAGACATTAAAGAACACCTAAACAAATGAAGGAACATGCTATTTTATGGACTGGAAGTCTCAACATATTAAAAATGTAAATTTCCCCCAGATTCGTCCAAAGGTTTAATGCAATTCCTATCAAAATCCCAGTAAGACTTTATTTTGTTTGTTTATTTTAATTTATTTTTTTGTTGTTGTACCTGTTTTGGGGGTACAGTCTGTTGTTTCAATGAATGCATATATTGTATAATGATTTAATCAGAACAGTTAGCCTATCTATCACCTAAACATTCATCATTTCTTTGTGGTTACAACATTCAAACTCCTCTTTTCTGGCTATCTTGAAATATGCAATACAATATTTTTAGCTACTGTCACCTTAGGGCACCAGAACTTATTCTTCCTGTCTAACTGTAACTCGGTAACTTGGTACCAGTCTACCAACCTTTCGCTGGCCCCCTCCTCCCCTCATTCCCTGGTTCTGGTAACCACTATTCTACTCTCTATTTCCCTCTTTAATTTGTTTCTCTTAATTGAGCTATAATAACTGTATATATTTATGGTGTACAATATGATATTTGAGAATATTCATACTGTGTGCAATGATCAGGGTCCAGAAAGATTTTAGACATAAAAATTCTAAAATTTATTCTAAAATAGTCATGGAATATTTATTCTAAAATATTCTAAATAGTCTTTAGAATAACTATAACGACCTTTTAAAATAAGAATTAAATTGGAAGAAATTATTTTAACTGGTATTAAGGCCTGCTGTATAGCTAGGGGAACCATGACAGTGTCATGACTGGCAGAATGATAGGCATATGGATTAATGGAAGGGAATAGAGAACCCAATTCAACAGAGGAAGGATATTCTTTTCAATAAATGGTGCTGGAACAATGGGATATCCATAGACAAAAAACTAAAGAAGAGAGAGAGAGAGAGAGAGAGAGAGAGAGAGAGAGAGAGAGAGAGAGAGAGAGAGAGAGAGAGAGAGAGAG